>NW_022900920.1:855215-859839 GCF_012274545.1 Fukomys damarensis
GTTTTTTTATACCCTTGCATGTCGCTAAGCAGCCTGGATTCCATGTTGTTTCAGGAAGACCACTTCCACTGGTTAATACACAAAGTGTACCTGCTTCTCTTCTTTTAAGCAAGAAACCTGGGATTATTTTGACACTTAATAATAGGAAACCTGAAGATATTTCCACTGTGAAAACTGAGAATATACCAGCTTGTGGAATTATGACAAAGGAGCCTTCCAGAACATCTATTTTAAAGGTTGAACAAAACAGAAATTGTCTTACACCTGCACTTTGTTCCAGCATTGGCAGTTGTTTGAGCATGAAAAGTAGCTCAGAAAATACATCGCCATTAAAAGGCCCTTATTTTCTAAAAACATTAAGTTCTTCTAGGAAAGCCGTCCCTACTAATTTTGTGTCTGAGGAGCAAGGCACAAAGTTGAATGTCTTGGATTCAGTAAAACAGCAGAATGAAAATTTTCCAAAATCTCCCCTTTATACTCTTTTGCCTGACGGGAAACAAGCTGTTTTGTTAAAGTTTGTAATGCCAAATAACACTGAGCTGCTTAAATCCAAGTTAGTCCAAAATAGTGCTTATTATCAAAATATACCACCAAAGAGATCTGAAGGGATACCACAAAAAATATTATTGAAAATTTTTAACCCTGTTTTAAATGTTACTGCTGCTAATAACATGCCAGTTACCAGCTCTGTATCCTCATTTCAGAAAGACAGTGTACCTTCTAATCAGACTGTAGAGCAGAAAGAGCCTGAATCTTCTAGAGATGCCTTACCCATTTTAATAGATGATTTGACGCCAGCAAATGAAATTGTTATAACTTCTACTACAACATGCCCAGAATCTTCTGAGCAACCAATACGTATCAGTGACCATTCAGAGGCCAGAATATTAACGTGTAAAACAAGTTGTATGATTGAGAGAAATTTCAATAGAAGAACTTCTAAGAGAAATTTTTCAAAAATAACAAGTCACATCAGAAGCAATGATTCTGAAACTTCTTTTTTATCTAGAAACAGAAACTGTAAAAGAAAGTGTAAGGATAGTTACCAAGAAGAACCTCCAAGGAAAAAGTCAGCATTGCATCGAAAGTGTAAAAAAAAGGCTAAAGCTGAAGATGTGCATGAAACTTTTGGATTTAGCAGACATAGGCATTCAAAAGATTCAGTTAGAATTTTACGACTTTTCCCTTTTCATTCTACACAGCTTGTGAAATGTCCTAGGAAAAACCAACCCGTTGTGGTTTTGAACCATCCTGATGCAGATACACCAGAAGTAGCAAATGTAATGAAAACTGTCACCAAATTTAATGGACACATAGTTAAGGTTTCATTGTCAAAAAGAACTGTAAGTGCTTTACAAGAACCAGTTTGTTATAACCCTTCTAAAACATCTTTTGATCTTTTCAAGAGGCATAAAACATTTAAACCTGTTACTTCTGTGAAAGAAAGATTTGTGCTCAAACTAACACTCAAAAAGACAAGCAAAAACAATTATCAGATTGTGAAAACTACCTCTGAAAATGTTCTGAAAGCTAGGTTTAACTGTTGGTTTTGTGGTAGAGTATTTGACAATCAGGATGCTTGGGCTGGTCATGGGCAGAGACATTTAATGGAAGCTACTCGGGATTGGAATGTGTTGGAATAGTTTACCAAAATTATTGAGGAAAAGTAAAATTAGAAGAAAACAGTGGTTTATCATGATATGGACATTTTCTACTCAGAATAGTTCCTGCGATATTTTTAAAGTTATATTTCCATGGAAGAGCAAAAGCTTTGTGTGTGGTACTTGATGATGCCATCACTGCACACATAAGTTTTGAAAAAAATAATTAACACTGATGTATCTTGATTTAATTTTTTAAAGATGTGTTTGTGGGAAGTTACAGTTAGAGAAAATTTTGATCAGTTTTTCCAACTTACTTCTTTAGACACTGTTAGCACAGGTAACAGGCAGATAACTTCTTCCCCACTCTTCTTCCACTAGCCTTATGAATCTGATAAATACAGCTCATCTGAAGATGGAGAGCTCTTTCACAGTGTAAATTGGGGGAGTTTCTCATCACTTATAAAGATACAGAAAGCCTGAGGAAAGAAGTTACTGTACATTGCTAATAAATTCAGTTCATGTGAAGGGTATGAGACTCCTTTAAAAAGTACTTTTAACTGACTATAGTTATATCTTAAATAATAGTTGAAGAATTTGGGGCAGGTAAATCTTGTTTCTTCTTATGCTCTGTCCCATATCAGAGTTTGGAACACCTAAGGTGATTTTCTTTTTCTAAATGACTGTGTGGCAGTAGATGGGCAGCCTCAAGAGAAACATTATTTAGTTTTAAAACCCAACTCATAATTTTCAGCATTTTTCCAAATTGGATTATATTTTCCAGTAATACCCTTACATAGAACTATGCCTGATTTAAATTTTTTCCCTGTCAACCAAACACGTCTTTTTGTGTGTGTGTGATTACCATCCCTTTTAAAACCATGGAACACAGAAGCACTTAAAAGGGAATGGTTTCTCTTGAAAATAAATTTTTACATGATATTTTGAAGCAAGATTAACAAAGTAGATCACATGTTTGTGTGTTTAATTACTATTATTAAACATGTTCTAAGTAGGACAAACTTTTTGGCTGCATGTATGTGTTTTTGTTTTTAACTTGAATTTGCTGTATAGTCCAGGCTGTCCTTGAACTCACTGTCTCCTGCCTTGGCCTCCTGATTGATGGGATTACAGGAACGTGCCACCAAGCCCAGCTAGATAAACTACTTTTGTTAATAATTTTTGGTATGGCTTGACAGTCCAGAGCAGATACATACTGATTGTTGATATTTGAAAGTAGGAAAGCATTAACAGTGGACACAGTGGCATTTCATAACACTTTAGGACAGATTCCCAAGAGACATACCTACTAGAGTTTCCAAATGACCATTTTCATTACAGTAGTCAGTAGATTTACAATTTTCATCTTGTAGGCTTATGTCAAGTTTTGTTAGATCATTGGATAATGAAGTTCTTATATTACAAAATTATGTGCTATATAATTCTTTGTTACATTGTTACTATAAGTGTTAATGATATTTTCATTAATTGGATAAAAACTTCAGGGCTTTTTTCTGTATATAACAAAAATTTGTACATAATTTTTGTACTTTATTATGTAAATTTTGCACAGAAAGTTTTGGACAAAAATTTATTTTCGTTTAGTTCTGTGCATGCACTAATAAAACTGGTTGTTTAATTTAAAAAGAATATATGTACAAGACTATTCATGTTATTCTCTTGGTTTTATTTCAGGTGTAGATTTTTTTAAGTAAATTGATTTTTCAGGGATTGAACACTATTGTTAGCAAGTGCCTAAAAAAGATGTGAAACAGTTTACATGTGTCAACTGTAACAGTAAGTCCCAAATGGGCCCACTCCCCTAATAGTTTTGTTTTAAAGAAAGCCATACATAGATGCTTCAAGCTATCTTGCTATGCAGATTATACTTGTACTGTTTTTGTGCAGTTTATCTACTTTCTTAGTGAAGTATTTTTTTGTATAAAACCTGTTAAAATTGTGTTTCTTAAATTGAGCCTAAGAATGGAGTTAATTGGAAATATATAGTATATATTAATAATGTATATCATGTTTAAAGAATGGTAAGCATTGTTCATTGTTAATGAACATTTTCTTCAATTAAAGTTATCTTAAATTTGTGTTAATAGAAGGAATTTTTTGTGCTAAAATATGAAAGTTTTATTCAAGTAGGAAATACTTAGATTTCTAAGTAAGTGTGTGTGTGTGCATGCATGTGTGTGTGTGTGTGTGTGTGTGTTTTAATGCTACTATACAAAATAAAGAGACTTTTTTTTCTCCAAAATTAATAGATGAAGTTTTGTTGAAAGATCACATTTACCATAATTTCCCTATGATTTTACTGGCAAGGTAAGCCATAGAGTTTTATAATCTTCATTACCCTAACAGCAATAAAATCGAAATGTTGTTGTTATGGATGTGTCTGTAATGAAGTGTTACTTCCTGTGAATACAGAAAAGAAAGAACTATAGCGCTATGAATATACATTTCAGAATAGCCATACCAGAAAAATAAATGTAATTTATTTACACATTTGTCTTAAAAGTTTAAAAGCCATTTAAAATCATGACCCAGATTCTAGTAGGAACTTTTGTTTTTGTTAATTTAGGTTATTCTGAAGAAGGCAAACCCTACTTAGAGATTCTTACCGTCAGAGTAGGGAAAAAAAAGAGAAAACCCTCTATCCATTCTTTTTCTTGACTAAAACTGAGTTAAAGATGGTTCTCCAAAGTGCATTCACTGTATTGAAGCTCTCATTACAAGTGAAGAGTTGGTTTTAGTTTTATTTTTTTTCAATCAGATTTCTGGGTCAAGAGATTTTTATTTTTCCTGTTTGTCCATTTTTATCGAAGTGGGCCTCTTACTATTTGACATTTAATTTAAAAAATAGTTCACTTTTCAGTTTTTGTTATTAGCACAGATTAAAATGTTTTTTTCTGCATTTTTTTTTTCTTTTTTTTTGAGACAGGGTCTCACTATGTATCCCAGTCTGGTCTTTTTTTTTTTTTTTTTTTTTTTTTTTTTTTTTTTTTTTTTTTTTTTTT
>NW_022900920.1:859870-893524 GCF_012274545.1 Fukomys damarensis
TTTTTTTTTTTTTTTTTTTTTTTTTTTTTCTTTCTGTTTTTGTTTTTGTTTTTTTTGAGACAGGGTCTTACTATGTATCCCAGTCTGGTCTTGAACTCACTGTGGAGCCCAGGCTGGCCCCAGACTCCCAGTAGTCTTCTTGCCTCAGCCTCCCCAGTGCTGGGATTACAGACACGTGCCACATACCCAGCAGTAGCAAAGATTTAAATATTTCATGAAAATGTTATGTTCCATTGAGAAGTCAGTATTTTCAGTAAAGGGTCAGAAAGTTAGTAATTTAGGCTTTATTGGGCATAGAATCTGTCATAACTACCCAGATCTCATGATGGAATCAGCCTTGGATAATATATACATGAACGTGACCATGTTTTATTACAATTAATTCACAAAAAGAGTAGGCTGGATTTGACCCATCAGCCATAGTATACTGACCATTGCTTGAGTTAACCTCAAGGGTCTTCTCTTTGAGTGGGATTTTAATTACAGAACACTAGTTTGATGGTTTGTGATGTACACTATCTGTATAAATGGATTACAAAGTATAAAAATAAATTGCATGTGTATAAAATTGCCAGTGTAGATGTGTTTGTATAAGAATAAGAATATGTATAAATAAAATAATAGTAAATTATGCTAAAAGTAAGAATTTATGCAGGGATACAAATGAGATAAAACAAATGCAGAAGTTATGTCCAAGTTAGGTAGAAAATAAATTCTAGTTTTTTTAGTCATTTGAAATAGATATTTTTAAAAAGTAACGCGTTCTTGGGATGGGAGAGAATGGAACTGAGGTAAAAGCATATATTAGCCATACAGCTGATTTTTTTAAAAAAAGATTCCATTTTACCATTGACATTTGTTTACTTAAGTTGGGATATACCCATTTGGGGTGTTGCATTTTTACCTTAACTCATTAGGATCCTTATTCTGAGCAGAGTATCTTGACTTCCTTGGGGAACCTATCTGGCAACTTGCTGGGGGACAGGGATGAAGTTTTTCGAGGTACTGTTGGTTGCTAATTAGGAGTAGCATTAGCAGAAAATTTTCCTCCAATGCAGAGTTGAGATGGCTTATTTTGATGTTCATTGATTTATGTGTGCTTCCTTTAAGAACTGGACAATTTAGAAGTAACTAGTATCTTGGAAGAGGTGTTTGATGAAGCCTTCATAGAATCACTTTTTGACAAGTTCTCCAAAAGAAGTTGTGCTAATCAGTGCCCCAAATTTAAGAATATTTTTTATTTAAAAAGAACATTTACAACAACATGAAAAGTAAATAGTCTAGAGAAAAATGTTCATGTGCAAGAATTTTGACAGTCATGATTAGGGAGAAGCTACGGATGTACTAAATTTAAATATTTAGTGAAGACATTTTTATTGTGTTACAAGAATTCTACCATAATAATATAGAGTGTTTCAACCTAAAGTGAAGGTTATGGTCAAGTTGCAACTTTTGAAATTCTTTTTTCAAGTAAGGAGTGAAACATGTCTGCTATCATCAGTGTTATAAGTTATTGCAGATGTAAAAGTGCAGGGAAAGAAAATGAAAGTTAAATTTAGGGGAGAGAGTAAAATATTTGTGGGTGCTTGCTTCCAATCTCTTGACATCCAAAGACATACACTGAAAATTAGATTTCTCAGTTAACAGTAATCAAGTGGCAAACAAAAACCCTGTTAATAACAAAAGGTACAAAATAATCTTAAGAATTGTATGAACCTGCCAAAGGAAAAATCATAAGAACCTAACTGGGAGCTAGACAGTACTTCTGGCTGGAATGTTACTCACTTGGCAGATTGCCTTTTTTACAGCTTTGTCCTCCTGCTACTCCTTCCTCAACAGCTGTTCCACTGGGTGGGGCATTCAATAAAGAGCCAATTTCCCATCAGCCTCTCCCAACCTTCTTTATAGTTCAGAAGATAGAGGTTCTTTTCAGGAGAGGGTTGGAGTAGGCTTCAAAGGCCTGTAATAATAGGTTTCCAGAGGGAGAGGGCATGGCTAATAGGTAGTATAGATACGTAGGAAAGGCAAGTTGGCTTATATATTTATAAAGGCTGAGAAGCTTCATAATAGGTGGTGTTCAAGCTTGAGCCCCAAGGATGCTAGAAGCATTCCTTAGTCCAAATCCAAAAACCTTGGAAACAGCAAAGCCAGTGATGTATTTCTTTAGTCAAAGGCCCATAGATCCAGGGTCTGGAGGCATTCTAGGGCCAGAAACACTAAAGTTCTAATATTTGGAGGCAAGAGATGTGCCCTGGTTCCAAAGAGGAGAGGGAGAATAACCTCCACATTCAGTGTGCAGATGCACACCTAGCTCCAGAAATACTTTGGATGACAGCATCCATTAGTTATATGTTACCAGCTTTCAAGGTACTCTTTAAATTCAGTCAAGTTGATGCCTAAAAATAGCCATCACAGTGCCTCACTTTATTTGGGATAGACTGGCACATTTAATGACCCAGAGTATTGCTGAAAACAGAGAAATCAGTATTTAGTGGCGGCTAACACTTCTTGACCATATGAATGGATATCAGGTAGAAGCTTAAAGATAGGATCTGGAAAAGAGCCTCAAGTTAGGCCACAGATAAACACGTATTATTTGTTATTCTGGCCTCTCTGGTTTCTGATATGCAGTCAATCAGCTGAGAATTTTTTTGAGGCCCTTTTGTATATAATGATTCACTTCACTTGTGGTTTTGCAAAGGCTCTTTTTTCCCTTATCTTTCAAAAGTTTGATTATGAGGTGTCTCTGAGTGTGTATCTTTTGAGTATATCCTGCTTGGAGACTCTGGAGCTTCGTAAAATGGTAAATTGTTTTTCATCAAATTTGGAAAATCTTCAGCCATTATTTTTTCAAATATTTTTTTGATACTTTTCTGCCCTGTTCTTCTGAAACTCAAACATTATGTGTTTTTTTTTTATTTTGTCCTACAGGTCTTTTAGGCTTTCTTTTTCTTTCTATTTTGCAGTCTTCATAATGTCACTTAAATTATCTTTAAGTTCACATATTATTCTAACTGTTCAAATTTGCTGCTGAGCAAATGAATATGAATATAATTCAAATGAATATATTTCAGTTGTGATTTTCAAATCTAGAATATAGCTATTGTTACGATTTCTATTTCTTTGTAATTAATACTCTCTACATTCTTCTCTGAATTTCCTATAGTTTTTAAAAAATTGTTTCTTTCAGCTTTTGAACTTATTTAAAGTCTTTGTTTAGAAAGTCTACTGACTGGGCTTACTCAGGGACAGTTTCTATTGACTGTTTTTCCCCTGTGTATGGGCCACAGTTCCTTTTTCATTATATACTTCATTATTTTTTATTTAAAATGATGTTTTAGATATAATATGACAACTCTGAAAATCAGATTCTCATTACTTCCAGATTTGTTCTTTCTGGTTTTTATACTTGTCATTTGTCTAGTGACTTTTCTGAAATAATTTTGTAACGGCTGTTGTTTTCATTTGTGGCCACTAACATTCTGTGCTGTGCGTTTAATGATTGAATAATAATTAGAGACATTTTTAAATACATAGAATGAAGAAATCTTGTTAGACTATTTGCTAAGGGACTTTTGTATTTTTGTGATGTATCTTCAGCATTCACAACTCTAAGTAACTACTTCCTGCTTCAGCAGAGCCTCTAAGTGAGAGATTACAGATTTCTTAGATCATCCCTGAGCATGAAAGTGGTCTTCTGAATTCCTATGAATATATTAAAGCTGTACAAAGCCATTATGAACATCTTGTTCCCCAGCCTTACTTCATTAATATCAATAATGTAACTTTATACCTTAAGAAACTATAAAAATAAAAGCAAACTAAATCCAAAAGCAAATGAAAATAAAAACAATAGTGGAAATAAATGAAATCAAGAATTAAAAAACAATAGAGAAAATTAATAAGCCAAACATTTTCTTTTAAAAATTTAACACAATTGGCAACCACTAGCTAGGCTGCTTGAGAATGAAAAGATAGAAAATGCTAATATAAAATGGAATGAAAGAGTGCATATCACTATTGTCCTTACAGAATGAAATGAATATAAGGGAGTACTGTGAACAATTGCTTGCCAAGTAATTAGATACAGTAATTCAGATAAAATGGACAAATTCCCAGGAAGGCACAACTTATCAAACATGACAAGAAAAAACAAAATATGAAGAAATTCATAGCAACTGAAGAGATTAGTAATACTCCCCATTCCCCTGCCAAATTCTAAGAAAAACTCAGATTCAGTTTATTTTATAATCTACTGGTGAAATCTGTTTTAGACACTTAAAAAAATACCAATACGTCACAAAAAATAGAGTAGAGGTGTTATGTATTGAATGTTCGAGTCTTACTGAATTCCTATCCCACAGTGAACTGTTAGGAGGTGAGGCCTTGCAGAAGTATTTTGGTTTAAATGAGATCAGAAAGGTAGACTTGGGGAAAGTTAATAGCTAAGTAGAGGAGACATCAGAGTTTCATCTCTCTGCCATGTGAGAATACAATAAGAAGTCACCATGAGCAAGCCACAAAGAAGGCTTTTGCTAGAATCTTGCCATGCTCAGACATCTTCCTTAGTCTTCCCCACCTGCATGAGGATCTGTTGTTTAAAATACCCAGTCTATGATATTTTGTTGTAGGAGACAGAACTAAGAAAAATCATAGTCCTGAAAACATGTTAAAGGGAAAATTTTAATAGCAATTAGAGAAAAACATATAGATTGTTTTGAGAATCAAAGATAAGCATGACTTCAAACATATAATAAGAAATTTCACAAATCAAGACAATGGAATGGAATTTTTAAAGTAAAGACACGTAAAAATCATCCTAAAACTCTACCTATCAATGAAATTGCCTTTCAGAAATGAAGATGAAGGCAATGTAACATTAGAAAAAAAAACCTAACAGCAGCAGGAAAATTTCAGTATCATAAATGTTAAGAAAAAATGTCCACTTTCTACTTTATGCAAGATGGATGTGTACAAAGGAATTAAGAAAACTGGATCTTTCCCTCATATTATTTCTTTTAGGGAAAATTAACCATTGGTAAATAGGGTTTATGACTTGTTGAAGTAAAATATACAATAACAGTAGTACAAAGTCAGGTTAGGGACAATGATAGTATAGTATTTGAAGGTAAATTGTGATAAGCCCAACATGTGTTTATATACCCTAGAGCAACCATTTAATAATATGTTTGCTAAGCCAGTATTAAAAATAGAATCGATTTTTTTAATAAAAAAAAAACTTCAACACAACAAAAGTCCGGAAGAAAAGGAAAGAACAGGTAGGAATATACAACAAATGAATGGGGAGATGGAAGATTTAAACCCAATTCTATCAGAATTATATTACATGTAAAATGATATGCATACTTACCTGATAAGGAAGAAATTCTCAGGATAAAAAAAGTGTATAGTTCAGAACAAAAACATTACTTAGGATAAAGGGATGCATTCATGAAAAAGATATAACTTTAAAAATCTATAATACCAAAGCTTCAAAATACATGAAATAAACCTGATAGAACTATAGACATAATTCAATAAGTCCACAATTAAGAATATCATATTTTAACACTTTTCTCTCAGTAACTGATAGAACAACTAGCCCCCCCACCCAAATACTAAGGACATAAAAGACTTGAACAACATCAACATGAACAAAATGACATTTTGCTTTTAACTTATGACCCAAATGCTGGCACTTGTGCTTCCAGATGGTCTTAAATACAGATTTAGTCCTTAAAGAGTTCTGGGAGGAACATTACAGCATCCTTTTCTGTGTGACGTTAATTGAGAAATCCTGGGCAATGTCTCTCTAAGGAAACTGATAGCTGCCTGTATACAAGAGAGACTTTGAAAGACATGTAGAAGAGCCTGAGCCTTCATTTGACCAACTTGAGTTCCAACCAGCCCTCTCAAACAACTTGAGTTTGTAAGTCAAGGCTCCACAGTATTTACAAGTGGATGTGAACAGCCGTTAGATTGTTACAATTTTCAATAAATTTAAGAAGATTGAATTTATGCATTGTATATTTTCTATCCACAGCAGAATCCAATTAGAAATCAAATTCAGAAAAATATTTGAAAAATTAAAACATACTTGGAAATTAAATAACACTTTTCTGATAAACCAGTGAACTAAAGGAAGAAATCACAAGAGAAACGTAAATTTTTTGACTTAAATGAAAATTAGAAAACTTTATCAAAATTTGTTAGATGTCACTAAAGCTGTCCCTAAAACTGGATATTGTTGGGAAAGTTTTAGCTTCAAATATTTATGTTGGAAAATGAAAACTTACATGTAAAAGTTCTTAGCAAAGTATGTAAATAATACCCAAAAATATATGAAGGAAGGATATAATAAAAGCATCTATGGCAATCAATGGGTAGAAAGCAAATGACAGGTGGGGGATATTGCTCAGTGGTGCTGCCCAAGGTCCTGAGTTCAATCCCCAGTCCCCCACCTGTGCTGCTATAAACACGGATATGCATGTAACACTGTAATATGATGCTTTTAAGTCTTTCAAGAAGATACCTAGAAAAGGAATATGTGGGTCAAATATAATTTCTATTTTTAGTTTTTTGAGAATTCCCCATATTAATTTTCACAGTGGTTGTACTGGTTTACACTCCCACCAATATAAAAGGATTGCTTTTCCCCTGCAGCCTGTTATTATTTGATCTCTTGATGATAGCCACTCTTTTTGGGTAGGATGGAATCACAGTCTTGTTTCAATTTGCATTTTTGTAGTGTCCAGTGATGACGAACACTTTTTCATGTATTTATTGGTCACTTGCACTTAGTCTGAGAAAGTGTCTTTTCATTTTAGTTGCCAATTTTTTGGGGAGGGGGCGTTGAGACAGGGTCTCACTCTGTAGTTGAGACTGACCTGGAGCTCACTATGTAGCCCAGACTGGTCTCGAACTCACAGTGATCCTCCTGCCTCAGCCTTCTGAGTGCTGGGATTACAAGCATATGCCACCACGCCTGGTTTAGATGCCAATTTTTTATTGGGCCTTTTATTCGGGGGATCTAAGTTTTTTTAGTTCATCACATGGTCTAGCTATTAGTCCTCTGACAATTTTTTGTTTGTTTGTTTGTTTTTGTACTGGGGATTGAACTCAGAACCTTGAGCTTGCGAGGCAGTTGTAGTGCCACTGAGCTGAATCCCTGGCCCTGGTGATTCTTTTTTTTTTTTTTCCAGCTTTAATTGTGTTTATTGGTACATTTTAGGGATACAGTACAGTTACATTCATTGTTGGGATCTTGTACCTCTACATGACAAGTCTTGATTCTCATTTTTTCCCCTTACCTCTGCCCTCCCTTCACCCCCTCCTCCCCTCCCCATCTACAAACACTTTATTTTCATCTTTTCATTATCTCACATTTTTTTCTTTTCCCTTTTTACCCTTCCCCTACCCATCCCACCTTCCCTACACCTTTAGCTCCTTTCTTCCCATTTCTAAATGTCAGTAATCTTATTAGGATCTTCAGTCCCCCCAAATATAAAGACCCATTTCAAAAATGGGCATCCAAAATGAACAGACATTTCTCAGACAAAGAAGTAAAAACAGCAAGTAAATATTTGAAAAAATGTTCCACATCACTGGTAATTCGAGAGATGCAGATGAAAACAACACTGAGATTCCACCTCATCCCACAAAGAATGGCTGTTATCAAGAAATCACACAATAACAAATGTTGGCGCTGTTGTGGGGAGAAAGGAACCCTTCTCCATTGTTGGTGGGAGTGCAGACTGGTGCAACCACTATGGAAATCAATATGGAGATACCTCAGAGAGCTTGGACTGGAGGTTCCATTTGACCCAGCCATCCCTCTGCTGGGTATCTTTCCAAGAGAACTAAAAGAATCATATCACAGAGATATATGTGCACCCATGTTTATAGCGGCACAGTTTGTAATAGCTAAATCTTGGAAACAGCCCATTTGCCCATCCGTTGGAAACTGGATAAAGAAGATGTGGTTTTTCTATAAAATGGAATATTACTCAGCCATAAAGAATGAGAAAATAGATTCATTCATAGGAAAATGGATACATATTGAAGATATACTCCTAAGTGAAATAAATAAGTCACACATGTGTAAATACCGAATAGTTTCCCTGGTGTGAATAATCTGCAATAATACATAAGATCCTGGTGATTCTTAATGAAGAATCAAGCCTCTTGCATGATTTTTGTTACTCAGGATTGCTTTTGCTATTCTCAGTCTATTCTGGTTCCAGTTAAATTTTAGGATTCTTTTCTCTAGTTCTGTGAAGAATGCTGTTGATATATTGATTGGGATTGCATTAAATCTGTGTTTCAGTTTTAGAAGTAAGGTCATTTTGACTATATTGATTCTGACTATCCAGAAACAGGAGATATCTTTCCATTTTTTTATATCCTCTTCAAACTACTTTTTCAGAATACTGTAGTTTTCATTGTAGAGAGATGTCTTTCACTTTCTCAGGTTAATTTCTAAGTAAATTTTTCTTAATGCTATTGTAAATATTATTGTTTTCCTAATTTCTCAACAAGATTATTATTAATGTATGGGTATGCTATTGATACCTGTATGTCACTGTGTTTCATTTTGTATTCTATGACACTGCTGAGTTTGGTTATTAATTCTAGGAATCTTTTTGGTGGGTTTCAGGAGGTCTTGTATGTAGAGGATAATGGCATCTGCAAATAATGGTAATATGACTTCTTCCTTTCCCATACATATCTCCTTTATTTCTTTCCCTTGCTTAATTGCTGTGGCTACAGTTTCAAAAAAAAAAACTATGTTGATCAGGAGTGGTTACAGTGGACATCTTTCTTTTGTTCCTGATTTTAGAGGGAAAATGTTCAGTTTTTCCCCATTTAAAATTATATTGGCAACATGTTTATTATCATCAGTAGCTTTTATCAGACTGAGATAAAGTCCTTTAATACCTACTTTTTTCAGGGTTTTTACCATGACGAGGTTGGATTTTGTCAAAAGCTTTTTCTGCATATATTGAGATTTTATTGTGGTTTCTGTCCTTGTTTCTGTTTATGTAGTGTACAGTAATTCCCAGATTTATGAACAATTTCCATTTAAGGAGATTGTTTGTATGTCAGATTCATTCATGAGCCAACAATGTGAGTCTTATAGTCTTATAAAGTACACTGTAAAAGTTCACAATTTGAATTTTCATAAGTCAAGGTCTTACTGTATGACATTTATTGATTTGTATATGTTGAACCATTGGTGCATTGCTGGAATGAAGCCTACTTCATCATGATGTATGATCCTTTTGCATTGGATTTGCCAATATCTTTTCAGGATTTTTGCATACATGCTCATTAAAGAGATTGGTTTGGAATTTTCTTTTTCAGCTGGGTCTTTGTCTCAGTTTGGAAACACACTGATGCTGGCTTCCAGGAATGAGTTTGGAAGCACTCCTTCCCTTTCAATTTCTTTAAAGTGTCTGAGGACCTAACTGTCCTTAGATTTCTCCCAAAATTCTTGTGGAATTCAGCAGTGAATCTATCAGGACGTGGGCTCTTCTTAGTGTGTTTTTAAAAATTATTGCCTCAACTTCATTGCTTGGTGTTGGATTATTCAGTTTTTATATTTTCAGGGTTCAGTTTTGGCAATTCATATGTATCTAAGAATCTTTCCATTTCTTCTGAATTCTCTTGTTTAGTAGATTACAGGTTTTTGAAGTAGTTCCTGATGTTCTTCTGGATTGCAAAAGTGTCCATTGTGATTTCACCTTTTTCATTTCTAATTGCATTGACTTGGGCTTTTCCTTTCTTGGTAAGATTGTCTGAGGATCTATTTTGTTTATTCTTTCAAAGAATTAGCTCTTTGATTCATTGATTTTTTTTTTTTAGTCTCAATTTCATTAATTTCTGCTCTGAGCATTATCACTTCCTTCCTTGTAATAGCTTTGGGTTTGGATTGTTCTTGATTTTCTAGGACCTTGAGTTGTATCATTAGGTTATTTAATTCGGATAACTGTTTGTTTTTTTTTTCTGATGTGAGAATTCATAGCTATAAATTTCCCTCTTAGGATTGTTTTCATCATGTCCATCAATTCTGGTATACTGTGCTAGCCTCATAATTTAATTCTAGAAACTGTCTAATTTCTTACTTGATTTGTTCTGTGGCCCATTTATTATACGAGAGTATATCGTTTAATTTTCATGTATTTGTATAATTTCTGTATTTGCTTTTGCCATTTATTTCTAGTTTTGTTACACTATTATCTAATAATAAGCATGGGATGATAGCCATTCATTTGAATTTCCTTAGGCATGCTTTATTGGCTAGTAGGTGGTCTGTTTTGGAGAAAGTTTCATGTGCTACAGAGAAAAATGTGTATTCTATTGTTGAGTGGAACACTGTAGATATCTGTTAAGTCTGTTTGTACAAAGGTTTGGTACAACTCTGAAATCTTTGTTGATTTTTTTTTTTTACTAGTTTATCTTTCTGTTTGTGACAGTGGGGCATTGAGGTCCCCTACTGTAATTGTGTTGATGATGCCTGTTATTTTGTGTCTGGTTGTGTTTGTTAAGTGAAGTGTCAGTGTTTGGTGGGTGTATGTGTATAATTGTTATCTCTTCCTGTTGAATTGTTTCCTTAATCAGTTTTGGCTTGAAGACAGCTTTGAAAATAAGATAGCTATCAGTGCATTTTGGGAGGTTCCCATTGCATGGGCAATTGTCTTCCAGTCATTCATTTTTATTGTATGAATTTCCTTTTGGGTAAATGTGTTTCTTGTATACTGAATATCATTGAGTTTTGTTTCTTGATCTATTCACTATTTTGTGTCTTTGGGGGAATTGAGATGATTCACATTGAGAATTATTATTGAAAGGTATTGATTTATTCCTGTCATTGCATTATTTTACTGTTGGTGATTCTTTCGCTTTTTTTTCTTCTTTCCTCACCCCATCTAGTGTGTTGATTCTATTAGATCTTGTGATATTGTTAGCTTCATTGTCTCTTTTTGAGATATCCTTGAGATTTTTTTTTTTTTTTTGAGTGCTGATTTGGTGATCATGACTTTTTTTTTTAGCTTAAACCCAAAGCCATATTTTATTTTTTTTATTTTAAATTGAATTTATTGGTACATTCTAGGTAGACAATACAGTTACATTCATTACTGGGATCTTGTACCTTTACATGCCAGGTCTTGGTTCTCATTTTTTCCCCTTGTCCCCCCCCTCCCTTCACCCCCTCCTCCCCTCCCCACCTTCAAACGGTCATGACTTTTTAAAAGTTCTCTTTATCATGGAAATACCATATTTCTCCATCAAGTTTGAAAGATGGTTTTGCAGGATATATCAGTCTGGGATAGAAGTTGTTTTCTTTTAAGGCTTGAAACACTTTAATTCATGCTCTTCTGTCCTTTAAGTTTTGTAATTCTAATGGGTTTATCCTTATAAGTGACTAATAGCTTTTCTCTAACAGCTTTTAAGATTCTGTTCTTGTGTGGGACTTGTCAAATTTTGACAATGATCTGTCTTGGAGAGGTTCTTTTCTGATCATGGCTATTTGGAGTTCTGTATGCCTCACTTATTTCTTTGTTAAATTCTTTAGCCATATTTAAAAAGTTTTCTGCTATTATTTCTGTATTTTTATGCCATTTGTACTGTCTTCTGATTTTTCACTAATTCCAATTAATGGCATTAATCTTTGTTTTTGGATCTGTGTTATGTTCTCTTGTTTTTAAACTATCTGTGAATAATTGGTTAACATCACTGTCACTACCTTGTACTTCTGACACCCTGTTCTCATATTTTTCACTTCTGCTCTCCATACTTTCAATAAAATTTTTAATCTCCTGGGTTTCTAATTGGTAACTTTTCATGGACTCCAATTCTTTGCTAAGTTGGTCATTCATGTTTTGCATCATTTTGCTTATGTCTGGCAGCTATTTATTAGCATCATCTATAAGCTCCTTGATCATTTTATTATATCTATTATTTGATTATTTATATCTTTTTTAAGCTCACCAAACACTTTGTTGATCATTTCTTTTTAATGTCCTCTGTTATGCTTTCAAATAATTTGGCTGTGTGCCTTTTGTTTTACTGCCCCTTGATGCCCAGGATCAGCCTTGGGGGAGTTGGAAGTTTTTGAAGGCATTTTGGCACCTTATCTTCTCATGTTTTTATTGTACTTTGTTTTGTTTTGTTTTTGTGATGAGGTTTGAGAATTGGGTATAGTGGAATACTTTTTTGCTAGTATGGGAAAACTCTTTAGTGTCTTCTTTTCAGTGATGTACTCTGCGTGTGGGTAACTTTAGGCCAAGATACAATTTTCTTCATTTATTTCATAGGAGTGGCTACAGTATATTTGGACCGGCACACAGTTCTCTAAGAATAGGCACAATATTGTTAATGATATGAAGGCAATTAAGATATTGACATACAGAGAAAACCAATTATTAGTAACAACTATGCCACATTGGCAATAGCAATAAAATCAGAAAAAATTAACTGGATATTGACATGCTATAAGAAGTTAATGTATCACCCTAAACATAGAAAAAGAAATTTATATTTATTGTATACACTAAGATAAACCAAATATTAATACACAGTATCTACTAAATATAACACCTATACCACCACTAACAATTGAACAGTGTTCACCAGTGTTAGTAAAACAGGTATCTAAAGAGTCATAAAGCTTAATGGTCATGCTCATAAAAATCAAGGAGGTAGGGACTGGAGAAGGAAAAAAATAAAAGTTGAAAAATGAGTAGACGATGAGAAGGAAATGAGAAAAGTGAGACAGAGAACCATTTTAAGCAATAAAATGAAATTAATAGTATTAGATAAAAGTATCAGAAAACATCAAACAAGCAAAAGAAAAAAATAAAGAAATCAGGGAAGGAAAGAAAAAATTGTACTGGTTCTTTTATTAGGTACCAGGAATCTGACTCAGGACCTGTTGCAGTGTCACTGGGTTACATCCCTGGCCCCAAGAAAAAAATTTAAAAGAGACAAGGAAAAAGAAAGAAAAAAATGAGTCCAAAGAATAATTCCTCTGTATTTTTTTAATAAGTGGTTTCTTTCCAGGGTCTGCAATCTTAAAAATCCAGCAAGTCATGATTTTCTTTGCCTAGCTTTATGGCCTGTGGGTTTGTGACTTGCCCCCACCCATTCCAGAAACCCCTCTGTCCATATACCCTAGATAGTGGAAGCCAACCAAGCCAAGGCATGTCCTTGTTCACGCTGGTAGATAAAGGAAGCAATCACGCAGTTTTTTCTGCTGGATGTAGGTCACAGGGCAGGAGTTCAAACATACTGCTGGGCTTAATGCCAGCACTTTCAAATCCAGCCCCATCTGAAAGCTGTATTCAGTGTGTCTGGAGTCTCACTATGAAGAATAGGGCCCATGCCCTTCTTGGCATGAATTTAAGTTTCACAGAGGGTCTATGTTTAACCTGCACTTTCTCTGCAGATGTCTCCTGTGCCTGTCACTCACCCAGTCACTGTGGAAGGGTAACACTGGAAACTCTGAAGTGGTATCATTCTATGGTTGCTCTGTGGTCAGTTACTGATCCCTTCCCAAAATGGCACATGATTAAATACTCTCTGGTAATATGATGGAGACTGAACTGGATTTCTTTTCCGACTCTAGCCTGTTGTAAAGAAGTCACATTCAGAGTAAACCCACGCTGTCTTTTTAGTTTACAATAACCATGGGCTTTTCTTGAGGCCAGAGTTTCTGATCCAGTCTGTTATTTCTCTATGGATTTTCTGACTCTCTGGGGCTTACCTTCTCTCCCAGCATTGACCTTATCCACAGTCAGGTTCGTTGGTTGGTCAGAACCTCTGCTTCCCCAAGGTGAAACAAAATTCAGAGCCACCTTGGAGTTGGAGAGTGGCTGAGGCCAGGGCATGTAATCCACAGGTGTGCAGTTGGTCAGGGGCCAAAGCACAGCTGGCATCATCTACCTGTGGGGTACGATGCCAGAAGGCATTCTTTTATCACTTCTTGGCCTTTTGGCTGAGATAAGTGTAGAAGGCATTCTTTTAAGTACTATAGTTTCTAGATAAAAGTCCTGTTTGATATTTTTATAAAATTGTGACTGATTTAAAAAAAAACTTAAGTTGCTATTTAAATAACTTAACTTGAGATGATTTGTCTCTATATTTCATGGACCTAACATATATACTATTGGACGTGGAGCAAGCTCAATAAATGTTGGCTGATTGAATGAATAATAATTCTCATTTTTGAATTTTTATAATTTACAGTGGTACCTCAGTTCACAAATGCTTTTGTTTTTTTAACAGTTTGGTGGCCACTATTTCCGAAGTTGTGGAACAAATTAACATCATGAACTGAGGTACCACTGTATTCTTAGTACTATGGATTAATGCCAGGGTCTTTGCACTGTTACATCCCAGCCCTTTAAAAATTTTTATTTTGAGAGAGAGTATCCTCCTAGTTGATCCTTCCAGAGTGTTAGTGTCATAGGAATGCACTGCCACATCTGGCTATTTTTAGTTTTTTTTTTTATTTTCACTGAACATCCTAAGGTAATTTGTATTACCACCTGCATTTTTCAAATGGAGAAACCAAGTTCGTGCATTCTTTTATTGTTAAAACTGAAATTAGAATTAACACAACTATCTCCAAAGCCCTTGTGCTTAAACCACATCAGTATCTTGCTTTTTATCTAATGTAAGAATTACTTTTAGGGTTATTCAAATCTTTAATAGAGTATTATGCTGATTTTCATAAGCCACAGTTTAAAAAGAATGTAGGGTAGGGATCTGTAGCCTTGGATCTTTAGATTCTTGGTATAGAGTCCCCAAGGGCCCCGGAATCTCATGAAAATTGATGTGAAATTTTGCATATACATATAAATGCATTACTTTCCCTTGAGGCAAAGTCCATAACTCTCATCATAGTCAAAGAATTTTTAGATACTAAAAGATTAAAAACCACAGATAAGAAAATATTTGGGTTTTCTCTGATATAATCAGAATTATTAAATGTTCACAAATACAGGTGTACTTATTTGAAGAGTTGTCCACAGATAACTTTTTATCTCTGCAAAAGATATTTTGGTTAGGGACTGATAATTAAGGTTTATTAGGTACAACTAAGTGCTGAGTGATTAAAGTATGCCAACTTCTAAAATTCTTGTATCATTACCAGAAAACCATTATTTTACAAAGTGGGTGGAGGTACATCCAATAACATACTGATAAAAGATATATCTAGGATTTCCAGTCCTAATTCTGAAGCCAATATTGTTTAACCTTGTGATTAGCCACAGCCACTAAGTGTGCAGGCCATTCAGTACAACCTGGGAGCAACCCTACCTACAAATAAAGGCTGAGTTTGTATAGTATCGTAATGCCATTTTGAAGGATAAGAATTCATTCCTGCTGTAAGAAAATGCCTTATGTTTTGCTGATGTTGCTTCACATCACTACATTCTCCTCTCTGGGACTCCCTTCTAGGCAGACCACCTAGCTGCAGAGTGAAAGCTCACCAAACTGTCACAATGGCTAGTTCTTAAAATAGATGCAAGCTTCTGATAGCCACAGGTCTAGCCTTCCTGTCTCTATTGTCTGCTTGAACAAACTTTCAGACTTCCTATTATCAAAGCTGCAATTTTAGTTTCCAAACTCCTGGAAATGGAAAATGGGAATTGATCAGAGAGTTTCTTTCTTAAGCTGATAACGCTATGTCTTCTCCTTGACCATTGTCTCCTGTCCCACCACCTCCCTTGCCTGAGAATATCTTTGTGAAAATCCATTTGTTTATCAAGCATTTAAAATCACAGGCCAGGTTTTTAAATCTCTTGAAGATTATTCTTCCCTCATCAATAATACCACCTACAGTGGAAGGCTTCAAAGAAGCAGGTAGAGGTATTTCCAGTGGACTCCTCTGTGATATGGGGAAAAGACTGGCATGGTGGGGTGGGTATTTCTCCTAACTTTGGGGAGAGGACCCTTCCAAAGAGAAGGGCTTCCAGCCTCTATTCCAAGAAATCCACCCCAGCTGTGCTAAGTATCAACCCCAGCTGTGAATTAGTAAAATCTTACAGCTGTGCTACTGCACTTTACTAGAATAGGATGCTTAGGAGAGGAGCGTGGAGATGGGACAGAAGAAGGTGTTATGAAACCAGTTACTGTGGCATAAGAAAGAATGAATGAAGATTTACTTACATAGAAAAGAGTTGCATGTAACACTGAGAAAAGCTGATAAGAGAGCTGAAACTATATTCTATGAATAGATGCTTTGCTTAATAAAAGGTTTCCCAAGTTCTCTTTAAATTGTGAGTTGTCCTTTCTAGTATATTATAAATGATTCTATGGTTTTCTTAAAAGGGGAGAAAGGCTTTTCATATAAAAATTTCAAAATGTGTATATATCTTCATTGTGAAAAGTATAAATCATATTGTACAATTAAGTATAATTGTATTCCCAGGGTTGCCATAAGAAAGAACCACAATCTGGATGGTTTAAAAACAACACACACACAAACAGAAAATTTATTGTTTCCCACTTCTGGATGTTTGTAACTGAAATGAAGATAGTGGCCAAGATTCCTGTGAAGATTCTTGTGAAACCTGAAGGGGAATCTGTCCTTGCCTCTCCTGCCATCATTGGCACTCTTAGCGTGTAGTTTTATCAACCCAAATCCTCATCTCCATGTGGTGTTCTCCCCAGGTGTCTCTTCACATGGTCTTCCCTCTCTGCACATCTATGTCTGTGTCCAGATCGGTCTGTCTCTGTCTCTGTCTTTCTCTGTCACTGTCACTGTCTCTGGCCCTGGCCCTGGCCCTCGCTCCCCAACTCTCTTGCTCTTTCTCCCCGTCACTGAAACACCTACTTTATTGACCTCATTCTTAACTACATCTGTAAAGACCCTGAACACAATTCAACCAATATCATAGTAATCATGAAAATATGACATTTAAAAATATAATTATTTTAAGGTCCAACATGACTCCTCCTCCATTCAGCCATGTTGAATACCCCTGGAAAACCTTTTATTTCTTCAGTCTCAAAGCTAGTACATCAACCCTCAGTCTAAACTGGGCAGGCAGTTGCTGGGTTTGGCCTTTTGTCTCACAAGTGTACTGTCGTGTTTTTTTCTTTTTAATGGGTCATTTTTGTATAAAATGAACACCTGGGGAACTAACCCCAATGTAGGACAGATCTGCAGTCACTCTGCCTCACACATGGATGCCACATGGCTGCCCTCAGGGCATTGCTGGAAACCTGTGTTCTTCCTCCTCCCACCTTCCCGTTAGTTCCACTTGGAGATAATGGAAAATTGACTGCGAGTTCAAAACTCAAACTGTTATCCTTAGGTAAATACTTGTTGTTAAAATATGCCTTTCAAAGATGTATTCTCAAAGAAAAGTTGTTGTAATGTGGGTATGACTTTGATAATAGTTTTTTTCAGTATTTTGAGTAGTACTGTATTAATTTTTATAATAGAAAACATAGTAAATTACAAATTTACATGCTAAAATTAGTGTGAAGATAGTTTTACATGTCTGACCATGCTTGAAAAGAAAAGATATTTAAGATTACAAGTCAGAGTACCTTGGCTGTGTTTTATTAACTTCCATGAACTTAATTCTTATTTTAGTATTGTTTTTCCAATGAGTATATTTATATTGTCAAACGTGGTAGACTAAATATAATAAAAACCATTGTCTTAAAGCTGGATAAAAAAGTGAGTCTGTGAGTCACTTCAGAATCATTACCCTTTAGCCTTTCAAAAATATTTTTCAGGGTCTATCTTATTCAGCGATCAAGTTTGTGTTTCCAATTACTAGAGTCAGTTAACTGGTTTATCATTTCAGTGTTGTGCTCTGTAGAAAGAAAAGCTGTCATATGACAAAGCATAAAATACCTTCGGTTTATGTGAGATCTTGGTCATGGCTACTCACAATGATGTATTTTTATTTTTTAGTGTTCATCAATAGCTGCTTTTCTACTCTTGTTCCCTGGGAATTGGCTTTCCCACCTAGTTTTTCTGTTGTCTCACTTTGAACCTCATCAAGGTTAGGCTCTATTTAACACATATGCAGATCAAAGAGGCTATAATTATCTTCAGTAAGTAAATCTAACCATAGAATCCTGTAGAACTTTTAGGAAGTTCATTTCCATATACATCTCCCATGGTTTCACACACACACACACACAATTATACCCCCTAATTTATACTTACAAATACCATGTATTACTTATAATATTTTATTTTCTACACATTTAACCAAGACATAATTGTCAGGCAGTGACAGTGGACAGCATAGCTACATTCCTGTACTAGTGACCATTGCAGAGGCCTAAATTTCCAGCCTCTTGGTTTACACAACAGTATGATGAAAATATTTTACACTTGCTGCTTTTCAATACATTTATTTGGAGAATATTAGTACCGTGATCACTCAACTTCCCCGGATCATCAGATCAGGCAACAGAAAAAGTTCATGCAACTTGTCCAGGAGTGGATGACCACCTTCATAATTGCCTCCATCTTCTATTTTATTAGTGATGATTCATAATCCAAAATAAGTTTAGGAACTTTTCTCAAGAGGAGAGACTTGGAGAAGATGTCTGAAACAATTACAGTGATATCCTTTTTCTTTTATGAAATGTTAACTGCATATTTCAGTCTTGTGGAATCTTTTGTGTTATTCTGATTGTCAATAAGAACTAAAGGACTGTGCTGATGATTCTTGATGATTTCAGCAACGCTTTCAAAATACTACAGAAAGAAAATATAGATGAATTAGACATTGACATTTATGTTAACTTCATGCTCCACTCCTCACATCTTCTACTTCCTCAAGTGAATAAGTTATTGGGTCCCAGATGATATTCTGCTTTAAAAAAAAATCTAGTTTCACAAAGGCTGTAACCTTCAGAGTGGCATACTTTCCTATATTTGGGCCTTCCTATTTTGGTAGGATTTAAAACATATTGAAAGGCTCAATTAGCGTAATTACTTGGAGAAATTTCTTGGAGTTATGATGTAATATTTTAATATTTTGCTTTTTATTTAGAGTCAAGTGTGAAACTATCATACAGTGAGATTTTCTACATTCTTTACGGAGACACAAGTTTCTTTTTTCTTTTTTCTTTTTTTTGGTACCGGGGATTGAACTCATGTCCTTGCACTTGCAAGGCAGGCCACCGAACCGCTGAGCTAAATCCCCAGCAAATTTCAATGAAAGGTGCTATAGTTTGAATCTTCAATGTCTACCAAAGGCCTATGTATTAAAGGGTTGTTTACTGGGGTGGTACTATGGAGAAATACAGAACCTTTTAAAAGGTGGGATCTGGGAGGAGGTCCTCAGTTCACTGGGGGTGTGCCTTCAAAGGGGATTGTGGGACCATGCTCTCTTCCTTTTTTTTACCTTCTAGCAATGAGGTGAGCAGTTTTGTTCTCACTGTCATGCCATAATGTGCTGCCCCAAGCAGTGGACCAAACTATCATTGGCTGAAAACCCTAAACTGTGAGCCAAAACAAACCTTTTCTTTTTATAGGTTATCTCAGGTATTTTGTAATAGCAAGAGAAGCTAACTGAAATGCAAAGATTGATTTTCTTTTCTCGAACAAGTAAAAAAAGCTTTATAAACCCTCACATTTATAACTGTGCCTGACTACTGGTAAGCGTAGAGTTAAGATTGCCTAATTAATAATGAAACTTCATGCTAGGTTCTCACCACACATATTTATTTTTCCATATTTTAATCTCTCTTGTCTATGGGTTTTAAGGCTGTAAAAATTTTGTTCTGAAAAGTTATCAAAGTTTTAAATAAAATATTAATAAGAGGAGGGGGTGAAGGTAGGGCAGGGACAAGGGGAAAAAATGAGAACCAAGACCTATCATATAGACGTACAGATCCCAATAATGAATGTAACTGTACTGTATACCTAAAATGTACCAATAAACTCAATTAAAAAAAGATTAATATGTATAACACAAACCATGAAATGAAATGCACTGAGTACCCCAAAACGCTACAAATTCAGTCAACTAAATACATTTAGAATCATTTTTAAAAGCAATTATTGAAAAAGCAATAATTGTTCCACAACTATGCTGCCAATCTAATAATTAATATCAATTTATTTTATTATCTCTTAGTTTTCAAATTGGAAAACTGGAATAAAAAATGTAAAAATGCTTAATTATTCAAAGGCTTCTAAAAATTATATATTCAATAAAGTAAAATATTCAGAATATTGGCCAAATTTTAAAATGAAATGCCTATCATCTTTTAGATATCTGGCTATATGAATACTAGGTGAGGGAAAAGAGGAAAGAGACAGGAACCTTCAAATACTATTTTTATTCCTTACTGTCTCTTCAAACATTCAGCCCTCTTGCAATTGCTAATGAAATTCTCTTATGACAAATCTGTAATACTTTTATTCCATTTGTTTAGTATAGCATGTGAT
This sequence comes from Fukomys damarensis, assembly GCF_012274545.1. Lineage (NCBI taxonomy): Eukaryota > Metazoa > Chordata > Mammalia > Rodentia > Bathyergidae > Fukomys > Fukomys damarensis. The sequence goes on from NW_022900920.1 coordinate 880,308, forward strand.
TCAACCAAATGCAGTTGGAAATTATATTTATATACTAAAGGGCTAGAAAAATGAAATAGCACAATTTCTCTGAATTTCTCTGGATTCCAAATGAAAAAATGTGTTTTGAACCCAGGAAGCATAAAAAAGAATTGCTGTACTTACACTGATTACCAACTTATTCCGTCCATCTAATCACTGAGTGTTTTTGTAATGTTGCTTTGTTGTATCTGGGTACTGAAATGTTTTTAGGAGGGACTTGAATTGGACAATTTGAAGAAGGGAGTGTAATTGAAGCATATTTGTAATTTATAGAAAGGTGAATCAGGCATATTTATTTGCCGTTTCCCCTCAGTTCTTGCTCTTTTTTCTGTTCACCTTAATTCAGTGTATTTGAGATATTCATATATCTAAAAAAAACAATGTTTGATAACTCAAAATTTCATGACCAATAAAATAAAGCAGAAGTGGTCATAACTATAGAATTACTTCATAGTGTATCAAACAGTGCCAAAAAAAAATGCATGAAAAGGTAAACAATGAATCAACTGGTTACTTTACTGACTCATACATAGCCAAGACAGACACAAACATGGACTTTTAAAAATGTAGACATACTAGGCTGCTTCCAAGATTTAGCTATTTTATGCATGTATCATTGTAATATGCTATTTTTAATTTTGAGGGGAAGATACTTGGAGAATAGTTATGTCAAATGAAATTTCTATTTTTAGCTTTTTGAGGAATCTCCATACTGATTTCCATAGTGTTTGCATTAGTTTACATTTCCACTAACAATGTAGAAGGGTTCCTTTTGGATATTACACTGGCATAAATAAAGATAAACTTGAGTCTTTGTAGGAAAATGGACTCACCTTGAGACCATCCTGTCATGTTTAATAAATCAGACATACAAGGGTAAGTATTGTACGTTTCTCTTTTATGAGAAACCCAAAATATAAATAAAGAGCAAAATAAAAGATAGGTAATAGGAAACAGGGAGATGGATCTTTCTCAAATAAAAAGATGCACAGATGGAGGCAGGGAAGGGAAGGGGATGAAAAAAAGAAATTAAGATATGTTATGTACATGTATCAACTCCCCACAAGGAATGTAAACATTATGTTCTGTTAATATGCACTAATAAAATAAATAAATACATTTTAAAAAATTCAGATGCCTGAAAAAATAGACACAATTGGTGTCGTAACCAAAATTTTAATTTTCCATTTGGATGTTCAGCATATGGCAGACATGATTTTTAAAAATTATACATAATTTAATTAAAAGCTTAATTGACTGACTATCAATATACCACATGGTCACTACAATAATATATTACTGATATTGGTCCATGGGCTTGAGATAGTGGGAGTAGGGTGGAATGCTGATGTTTATATGTATAGTTACTTATATATATTTATATATATACAAAACAGAGAAAGTAACAAATGTCGGTGAGGCTCTGGAGAAGTTGAACTCTTGTGCACCTCTGGTGGAACTGTAAAATGATGTCACTGCTTTGGAAAAATGCGCTTCTTCAAAAAATTAAAAATAGAATTATCACATCATCTTGCAATCCCATTTTGAGAGATCCAAAATAATTGAAACAAGAATCTTGGAGAGGTATTTGTAAAGCCATATTTATAGCAGCACTATTTATAATAGTCAAAAAGTGGAAGAAACCCAAATGTTCATTGATAGATAAGAGGAAAAACAAAATGTGCTATATTCATATAATAGGTGCTATATATATATATCCTTAAAAATGGAGGAAGTCCTGTTACAAGCTACAGTATAAAAGGATATTCTGCTAAGCAAAATAAGCCAGTCATATATTTTTTTAAAAAGGCAGGGGGCTGGGAATTTAGTCCAGTGGTTCTGCCCCCTACTGCAAAAGCAGAAGGTTCCAAGTCCGATCCCCGATACCAACAAAACAAAAAAAATACAGTATTATTTCTCCTACATGAGGTACCCAGTATATAGTCAAATACACAAATAGAAAGTAGAATGGTGGTTTCCAGGGGCTAGAGGGAAGGGGGAAAGAGGAGTTGTTTAATAAGTATAGAATTTCTGTTTTATAAGATGATGAAGTTCTAGAGATCTGATTTACAACAATGTAAATATATTTAACTGTACACTTGAAAAATGGTTAAGGAGATAAATTGTATGATCTATGTCTTCTTACCACAATTCTTTAAAAAGGCAAATTAAGGAATACATAAGACTTTTTCTGTCAGTTTTATAAATGCTGTTCTACCTATAACCACTCAAGCAACAATTTGATTCATTCATTAGTATGCCTTTATCAGGTGTCCACTGAAGCCTGCCATTGTACTTTTGTTCTGAAAATACAAAGTTGAACAAGGAATGGTTGCTGTCTTCATCCAGTATAGAAGACTGATGCTTCACCAAGTATAACACTTTCTAACAAGTGTTCTTTCTGACAATAGGTGTGGTTTCTTCTGAAGAAATCTCAAAAAAAAGTGTGTTGTGGTACTGAGGATTGAATCAAGAGCCTTTGTACTGAGCTACATTCTCAGCCCCTTTTATTTTATTTTTATTTTGGGACCAGTCTTGCTATATTGCTAAATTGCTCACAGTAGGTGCAAACTTATGGTCCTTTTGCCTCAGCTCTCAAGTAGCTTGGATTATAGGTGAGCACCACCACTCACCGTTAAGTATTTTTAAAATTGAACTTCGTTTATTCTATTTTCTCTGCTTAGATTGTACTTTGCACTTAGTTTTCCATCTAACTTTCACCTACTGATCCAAAATTCAACCCATCATTTGGACCAAAACAACTATCACTCTTTCTGGACCATTCATGGATTATACCAGTTCATATTATAGGGCTCATTTATCAGAACAGGGTGGTTAAACTGAGGTATGCTAAACTTTGATATTGATGCAGATTAAAGAGGCATTGAAGTTCGTATTTGGTTGATACTGTAAGACCCATGTGATTTTTGTTTTCATGCTACCGGCCCATGAATTGACTCTGGTCCAAGGGCTATTGTCTAATGCTTCAAATGAAGTTCCCGCTCCTCTTCTGGATCCTTCCCTAGTCTCCTAACTTGGTACCTGAGTTGAAATTCTAGGTCTTGACATTGGAGGTCTAGACAATGACCTCGGCATTTTTACAACTTTAATTTTACTTGGCATTTCAGCCTTAACATTTATGCCTCCTGAACTAATATCATAGGTCAGTTGGACTTCATTAACTGGGTACAAGGAACAGGATGTATATCACTTCATTTTTTTCTTTGCTATTTCTCATAGGATATATTGTCCCATTGTAGTATTTTATCTTGTACTCTATTTATGAAGAACATGCAAGCTAGGACCAAGGATTCTTGTATCCCTTCTCTTCATCCACAGTACCTAATAATGCAAGTACCTAATAATGTAATATGGTCTCATTTTTCTCAGTGCACAGTTTCAGAGCTGAATTAAAAGAGAAATTACTGACCTCTTCACCATTTTTCTTTCTGCCCAAAGCATATTGTTTGGTTGCTTCAATAAATCGCACAGGAATATTATAAACTCGCTTATTAAAGAATACAACTAGGGTATATGGCTGTTTGGAATCATGGCCAGAGCTTTTTCGAATAAGGAACGATCCATCCTGTTCAATAAAATAAAAGAATAATTATAGTTATTACTTTTTTTTTGATTCCAGGGATTGAACTCAGCACCTTGTGCTTGCCAGGCAGACATGGTACCCCTGAGCCACATCCTTGGCCATAATATATGTATTCATAAATTGAATTTCTAGCCTACAGAATTATAAGTAATATTGGGGCTAGGGATTTAGCTTAGCAGTACCTGTACCTGCCTTGCAAGCACAAGGTCCTGAGTTCAATTTCCAGTATGGCAAGGAAAAAAAAAAAAAAAAGGAAGAAAATGAATACATATATTACCTAGCTACAGTTTTTTGTTACATCCTGAGTGAGGTCAAGGCTAGTTTTTTCTGTGCGTTAACTAAAGTATTACTTTTATATGATTTAGAAATGTGTAAAGGGCCACATGGTAAAATCAAACCTAGAGAAAAAATCCCAAACCAGGAACCATGTTCACTAGTTGCCCATGAATAAAATAAGTATTAAATAAATTCCATTCAAAAGTACTATAAGAAGAAAATAGAAACCAAGAAACTAAAACTTTTAGTTGGCACAATTCTTTCTCCAAAGAACTTGTATTAAAGTGGAAAACACCCTACAGATAGTACTTCGATCTTTATCACATATTTTATAGGAGTATCCTAGAATTATAAATTCAAAAATTATGGACAATAAGCCAGAAGAAGAAATGCAACCAGAGTTCATTAGACTCAAGAAGGAAATTGAAAAAGAAAGAAAGAAGAAAGGAAGAAAGAAAGAAAGAAAAAGAAATCAAAGAAAAAGTTAAACCTATCTCAGAAATAAAGAAATTAGATACCCAAGAACTAACCCAGCCTCAAATAAAGAGTTAATATGGGACACTGAAGGAAGGTGTGAAAACAGCAGAGACATTTTTTAACATGAGAGTTAATAAAAGAAGTACAATGGAATCTGCAAGATGAAAGCCTGAGAAACAAGCCCTAAAATGCATATAAATATAAGTCTTTGAAGAAGAAAAAGAAAACAATGGACCAGAACTACCCTTTAAGACATTTAAGAAAAATTATTGGATATAAGAGAAAGCTTACATCTACGTATTGAAAGGGCTTCTGTCTACCTGAAGAGATCAACCTGGAACAATCTCAGGGACATATTCTGATAACAAAATTATATTTAAAAACAAAAACAAAAAAACCTGCAGTGCCTTCAGATTAAAGTATCAAATTATATGCAAGGGCAAGAAGGTAACATTAATATCAGGCCACTCAAGAGCTTCATACAGAGCAAGGCAATCCAGCAATGCAATTTTTAAAAACTCGAGCTATGGAATTTCTATTCAGCTAACATTTCCTCTAAATATCAGGCTAAGAACAAAATACTTTTTAATGTACAAGACCTTAAGGAATAATGTAAACACAGTTCTTCCTGAGAATCCCCAAGAAGTAAACTAGGTCAAACAAGAAATAACTGGAAAAGCCAGCCTAAGGATCGATAGACACCTTTAATATATTTAATTGTGGAGTTAGAACTAGAATTAACGTAGGGGAACAGTATGTAATTGTCATATATTCTGTCCAAACTGTCTCTAGTGTTTCTACATGATTGAGGTTGGGCTCTCAGAAAGTTATTTTCAGATTTTTTTTTTTTTTTGCCATCTTGACCCAAATTTTTATACCTATAAATAGACCCAAAATAGACTGCCACTGCTCATTTCTGAATAGAGCTTATCTAGAGCCATGCTTTCCAGAGACCTCCCCTGTTCATAGAGCAATGGAGCCTATGGAGCCTTAAGATGAAAGGACAAGTAGAAAGGAAGTGGGGAACAGAGAATGGATGCTCCAAAGAGAGGAGGGGATGATGACAGTTCCTCCTGCATAAGTAAAGGAAAAGGATTCCTGCATCCATACTTGTTACAGTTGCTTAATTAGCACTTATCAGGATAACAGTGGTGCCTATCACAGGCTGAGGACACAAAATGAAATTTAAAGACAGCCAAACCTTGTTTGATCTGTGTAATGCCTCTTCAGCTGACTTCCTATCACAGGCGCCAGCATACCATGGCTTACAGTGAAGGTCAGCTTCCTGTGAAACAGAGGCGTTGTTAAGCATGAACTATTCTTTAAAGGACTTGTTCATTTCTATGCACTGGAAACAAAGCCCCAGTTTGCATGACAGAGACAGGAACTAATAATGTGTGTTGGCGCCAATACGATAAAAATGAATTTTGTTCTTCCTTTGCCCAGCCACATTAGCTACTGGTAGCAGTCAGCTGGAGTAACAAGGACAGCTAGTCACTGGCTCTTTCCTATTGGACTTAGCTGCTAAACGTAGTACTTGAACATAACTAAATCCCACTAGTTTCCCAAACCGTTTATTCTTGCTCCTAAATAAGTTATACTTTCTCTTTCTATTGCTTTTATTCTTGCTGCCTTTTCAGTGTTTTATCACCCCTAAAGGGCTTTATGAATATCATCTTATGTGGTTCTTGTAAATAATGAAACGTGCTTTCTTTGAAAACAAGAAGCACACATGCTATCACTTCTGTTTTACATCTTTATGTAAAAACATATCCCTAACCCTGTAAACGCAGACTGTCCAAGTGCAGGTAGAGTCGTTTCTTCCTCTTTAAACTATGATGTCTTTTATGTGTTTCAATATCACGAGTCTCTTGATAGGTCTATTCACAGAAATTGCAAAGTTTAAATTAAATGTGAAAAGCAATACATTTCCTTGCTATTTTTTAGAAACATTACTTGTTATTCAGGGCATCTGGAATACAAATTAGAATAAATGGAGCAAGGTCTTAGTCACTGTAAAAACATAGATTATTTGTATCCTTCACAAATGGAAGCACATAAACCAATTTAAATCTACAGGGTCTATTCTTAAAACCTTCTGTACTCAGAAGACCTGTCCTCTCCTGTAGTTTACTGATAATAGTTTAATGAGATCCTCAGTTCATACGTCTGACAATTAGCTATTGGTAGCAATCAGTTGGGGTTATAGAAACAACTAGTAATCCAGGTTAGCATGAGTTTAGCTTTATTATTCTAAATTATTCACACAGTACTTATGTACCTGAAACATTATGTATAAATATAATCACTTTAAGTGCATAAGAAATCTTTGTAAACGAAATATGCTCTAACATTCATGTACAAATCTGTAATAACCTTGGCCAAGTGAAGTCACTCACTGCAAGAACCAATTTAAAGACCTTCATTCTGAGAAAAAATAAAAAAAGTTTCTACCACACCTGTTCTGAAAAGGTAGAATTAGATGAAAAACTAAGGGATGGTCCATCCATAGTTGGGCTTCCTCCTTCTGGAAATCCTGAAAAGTGTTTGAAGAATCAATTAATCCCCACTATTACTTGTGCATTTACTATGTGTGTGCCTCATTGCTGTGGTGGCTGGTACAGTGGACACATAAACCAAAGGCATCTTTAAGACCATGGTTCCCAAAGTGTGGTCTAAGGACCCTGGGAATCTCCAAGGTCCATTCCAGGGTTAAACAGGTTTTTGCTTTTCTAACTACCTATCTTTGTGAAGCCTGGTTTTCTTCATATATTTTAACCATAAAAATATACTGCAACAGATTGAATTAAAAACTTATGGTAAAATCCAGCAGTCTATTATTCCAGTTATTAAAGGGATTTATAAAATGTAAAACAATGCCACTCTTCCCACTAAATTGTTTTTCTTTAGAAAATGTGGTGATTTCTCAAAAAACATGCTATTTATGTTCACATATTATTTTTAAATGGATAATGTGTTTAAGTTTTATTTCTTATTACACTAAATACCAATAGAAAGAAACATGTAAATCCAAGTTCTTTAGGTCTACAATGACTTTTAAGGGTTAACATGGTCCTGAGACAAAAACATTTGAGAATCTTTTCTTTGAGAATAAACTCCCTCAAGTTTACAATCTAAATGTAGTGATAAAGGAAATAAAAAAGGTACAGAGAATTAGAAAGAAATAAAGAAAAAATAGATAAAATATATGAATTCCTTCTTCTGTGTGTGCTGCCATAGGTCAAGGCACTGTGGATATACAGCAGAAACAAAACAGCAAAATGACCCACTTTCCTGGATCTTGAATTTTAATGAGTTGAACCAAGTGACAGAGACAAAAGTAAATATATACACAATATTAGAGAGGCATAAATACTACTGAGAATGATAATAGGAAAGGAAGGCCTCAATGAGCTGATACCTGGGTGAAATCCACAGTTGGAGAGGGAGGAGGTGTATAAATATTTCTGGAAAGAATGTTCAGAGAGAAGAGTGAGTGCAAGGATTTGGAATATTTGAGGAAGAGCAGAGAACCATTGAACCTGGCATAGTGAGGAAAGGGGACAAGAGTAAGGGTGAAGTTAGACAGGAGGCAAGAAGAATCTGATTTTGTGATCAAATTAATAGGACTTGGTGGACTCTAACTAGGACTCAGGCTTTAATGAAAAGATACAGGAAGCTTTGGAGGATGAGTAACATGATCTTGCATTACTTGTCACTCGGTTACTCCGGCTGCTGTGCCAGAAGTAAAAAGGGGCAAGAGCAGAGAGCAGAGGCTATTCAGTGTTCTTGCCAGTGCTGGTAGCCAGGAACAGACCACAGCATGGAAGTGGCAAGAGTGGTTCGATTTGGGATATAATTTAAAGGAACAGCTTGGGAGGTGTATGACTAAGGCAAATGAGATTCTAAGGTTTCTGACCAGAGCAACCAGAGTTGTCCAGTGATAAGACAGGGAAGTCTGCAGGATAAGTTTGAAAGAACTAAGGGTTTCAGGCATGAGTGCTCTGGATGTTCAAAGAAGGCAGCCACTGCTTTAACAGGAGGGAGCCTGGGGAGGGTTCAGCAGCACACGAACGATGGGCCTGTAGGAAGAGTGGCTTCTGCAGCGAGTGAGGCACTCGGAACTTGAAGAGCAAAGGTAAGTGGGTGGTAACAATTCTTTGTGCAAGGCACACAGTTTGGGTAGAGGGTGGTTTCTACAGTTTGCAGAGTACTCATGGCTAACATTTTCAGAGCCCCAAATATGTACAAGGGCTGCTCTGTTTTCAACGTATTAGCTCATTTTGTCCTCACCCCTGCTCTTTGTGGGAGGAACTACTGTACCTCATTTTATAAAAGACGCTTTCCCAGACCACCTTATCTAACGTAGCAACCCTCACTGCCTCCATTAGTCTCTGCCATCCATTCCATTGCCCTGTTTTTCTTTGGCATAGACTTGATATGACATCGCTTATTTATATGTTCGTATTTCCATCACCTCGTCAGAGTGTAAGCTTCATGACGACAGGGCCTTTGACTCATCCTGGTATTTCCTGTGCCTGGAAGAGTGCCTCACATATGCCGGATGGTCAGTAATGATGGAAAAAATGACTTGGGTTGAAAAATAATAAAAGATATAATAAAACCTTTTAAATAATGAAAAAGTAAATTTCTATAGTCAAATTATTTTTGCTTTTGTGTGATCAAAATTAGAAGTAAAACCATTTGGAAGAAGTTTTTTTAAAGCAAGTAAAAATGATTATTAAAACCTAAATAATTTGTTTAGCAAAAATGCACATAAAATTTTTATAAATTATTCTGAGAATTATTATGAATTATTCTGATAATTTGTATAGATTTAACCTTGATTGTTTTGGAACATATTTCAAATTATCCATGTAAGGTGGTTTTCCTTTTTTTCTACTATATTGAGTAGAAAGAAAATTAAGGTCTGGGCAGTAATGGTCTGTGAGCCTGAAATATCTGATTCATACATTTAAAAGGTGATTTTTACCTTGGCAAAATTATCCAGATATTTGTTGTTATCCTCTTTTCAGGATACCTCTCATGGACATGTTTTATAATCACTAAAATGTATTTTAGATATAAATTAAATAGCTATCATTGACTGAGAATCTTCTATGTACTTCCCAAACATTGTTTTACTTTATCTTATTTTTAAAACATTATTTTACTTTCTCTTATTGTTTTTGTTTTAAAAAGATGGCCAGCCAGTAAATTATTAAATCAATATTTAAAAGGAAACAAACCAGTTTAAAAGTTGCCTGAAGTTTATTTACCTTCCAAGAGAACTCTATGAAATGAATATTATCAGTTCTATCTTACAGATGGTGAAACAGGCAAGAGAGGATCCTAAGGCCACAGAGCTACAAGTGACAATGACATGTCAGAGCCTAGACCTGTCACACACCAAGTCCAGCCTTGACTCCTCATGACCTCATTGTACTTACGTGGCAGGGGTATGGGTTTTTGATGGATTTTTCTGAAAGAAAGAATGAACACATTACAACATAATCAATACCAGTGGCCAATAAGAAATATCTAAAAATAAGAGAAGCATTAAAAATAAGCAAGGTAGGGCTGGGGATTTAGCTCAGTGGTTCAGTGGCCTGCCTTGCAAGCTCAAGGACCTGAGTTCAATCCTGGGTACCAAAAAAAAAGCAAGGTTCTTTCCCTTAGTTTTGACTAATTGACTAAGGTGCTATATTTTAGTTTAGTCTAAAAATTAATACTGATTAATTAGATTCATTCATAGGAAAATGGATACATATTGAGGATATACTCCTAAGTGAAATAAAGAAGTCACACATGTAAATACCGAATAGTTTCTCTGATGTGAAAAACTATAATAGTACCTAAGATCCTAATGAGATAATTGACAATGTGAAATAGGAGGAAAAGGGCTAAAGGTGTAGGGAAAATGGGAAGGGTAGGGGAAAGGTAATAAGGGAAGAAAACAATATGACAAAATGAAAAAATGGAAATAAAGTGTTTGCAAATGGGGAGGAGAGGAGGGGGTGAAGGGAGGGCAGGGACAAGGGGGAAAAATGAGAAGCAAGACCTGTCATGTAAAGGTACAAGATCCCAATAATGAATGTAATTGTACTGTGTACCTAAAATGTACCAATAAACTCAATAAAAGAAAAAAAATCTGAAAAAAATTAATACTGATTGTAAGTCTCTGCAGTTCTACACAGTTTAAATTGCTGAACACTTTTTACAAACCAATGAAATACTGGCTTTTATTCAGCCTTATAAGCCAGTGTCACTGTACATTGCAACAAAGCATGTGTGAATTTATACATAACAAGAGGAAGCTTCTTTGTAAAGGGAAAGAGTCTTACTTCTGGGAAGGAGGAAACACTGGAGACGGTACAGCTTCTTGTCTGTGACTAGACCCTCGGTGGCGTTCAGCAGGTATAGGCCTTTCTGGATTAGGAAAGGTCTTACATTAGGATTAAAGTGAAATCCCCACATGCAGCCATATCAATCAAGCAGAATCAGAGTTGGTCAGAGGTCTTCTCGGAAACCTGTCTTCTATCAAGTGTATGCCTTTGTCAGTCTGCGGCTATACATGGGCTGGTAGGATCAGAATTCTCAGTCAGCAGCATTACAGCTACACACTAGCACCTCTCTGCATATCCTTTGGCAGTGCACATGGAGTCCTAACCTATTGGGGCTGGAGCTTTAAATTTGAGAGAACAAGTGTGTGCCAAAAGAACGTGTCTCGGCTACACTTTGCACACTCCCCTTCTACTTTCCATGTAGCCTTCCCTCGGGTGTTATGATACACTAGTGTGCCTTCACTAATCATAAGATGTGTTTTAAGCAAATTATTACTGATAAAAGGCAAAATATAAGGATTTGTGGGGTCTCTCTTTTTGGAAAAAAGTATAAAGTTATCATTATAATAATGCCATCTTCACTGTCATTTCACTGTTTTCCAGAGTGCAAGAGGAAAGGTTGGAAAATGGGGATAAGCCTGAAATATAAGACTTGTATGTTGAAGGCTATAGGAGACTGCTTCTGAACCATTAATAAAAGTGATCACAATTATTTTAATGCCTTATTCTTCCTCCTGGTCTTCAGTAGTCTGCATGGGAGAAAGACTGAGAGTTATAGGAACCGAAAAGGAACAAAAGTAGTAAGAACTCAGATTAAAATACTGTGAATGGTAAGATAAACTAGCTTCCTGTGGTGTACCTCCTAGGGTGAACTTTGGAGCTCACAGGATTGTATTTCCACTGTGTGGCAGGTTACTTTTAGCTGCGTTAGATATATTGTTCATCTCTCTAGAACACCTGCCTAGCTTGTTCATGGCCTGGGTTTGATCCCCAGTAATATAAAATAGTAGTAACTACCAACCTTGGCAACTTCCAAAGGAGAAACAATAACCAAATTAGGTCCAAAAACCTTTGAACTTAGACCACACTTGCTGTGCCTCTGCTCTCCTTGAAGCTTCCTTCCTATGTGAGATAAAGCTGCTCCCTTACTTTGGGTTTGAAAGTCATTGCCTCTACTCTTGAAATAAATGCAAATAAGCTCAAAGAAGAGAGCAAAGGAGGAGGACACTCTAACATTACAGACCATACCATTAGCCCCCTTCTTGCCTAATTTTTGGAAGCTCCAAGTGCTATGATTTTTGCAAAGGTTGGTGTTTACTTCCAACAGAGGCTTAGAGGCCTTGAGGTTACTCATGCTCTGTGCACCCTGCACAACAGGCCAAAGAGACTGCAAGGAATGTCCATGTAAACTAAGGCATTCAAGGAAAGGCAGAGGAAAGGAAGACAGCAGAAAAGAAGGGATGTCTTAGAAATAACCTGGGCAAAAAGGATGTGAGAAGTGGAATGGAAAAAAATATATAATGGGACAATTAAAGGAAAGAGGTGAGTTACAGCATACCCTCGATGGATCAGAAAAGATCCATTGTCTGTCCTCAAAAAAACAGCAGCTACTGTCAGTATGACCACATTAATTTAGAAAATGGCGAGAACATTGACATTTTTAGCATTGGTACCTTCAAGTGTGGAATTAAATGGATGTGAGGCTTGAACATCTATATAGTATTTTGAGCGTTGATATTCTGTATGATTTTTACTTCTTTCTCTTTTTTCCTCAGTAAATATTTTTCAAATGCAAATACTTTTAAAATGGGAAAATTATAAAAATAACATGTTAAGTGTTTGAGTTATAATAAAACAAGGCATAAAAGCATTTTGAAGATGTACTGAAAAGACAGACATTTGAACTTTGAAAATTTAACAAAAGAATTTATTTAAATAAATAAATAGATTTTTTTTTTACAAAGGCATTGTCTTTCAGACATGTCCAGGGCCACGGCACTGCTTCCTGGCCAGTTACAGATGTATGAAATGAGCAGGTATTTGGTATGTGGAGGAGAACCTGCTCCAGAGACCCTACCCACTAAGCTCAATTTCTAAGCTAGCTTTGCTACTGACACCGCTCATTACAAAATGCAAGATTATTTTGTTTAGAAAATTCAATTTCATTTTTATAATTGCCTTATAAATAATGAAAGAAATTCAGATTTACACTTATTTATAAATCCTTAATTTAAATTACTTTTAGAGGAGACAGTTATCCTTTAAAATAATAAATTTACCTTCACGAACACTTGATGCATTCTGCTGAGAAGCAACTGGGGTCTATATATTTTTAAAAGATAAACATATTAAATATAGTGGAACATGGAAATAAAAGTCAAAGCAATTTATCAGATAAATATTTCGGGAAGTTTTCCTTGATGCTTAGATAACTTCCAATCACAACAAGAACAATTAAAAATACACAGTTCCCAGCCCTTTTTTTTTTTTTTTTT
>NW_022900920.1:893637-911791 GCF_012274545.1 Fukomys damarensis
TTTTTTTTTTTTTTTTTTAACCAGCGATCAAACTCAGGACCTTGTGTTTTCAAGGCAAGCACAGTGCCGCTGAGCTAAATCCCCAACCCCATCCCAGCCTAACTCTTATGAAATGGCAATTGTCTGGAAATGCCTCATGGAAGGAACAGTAGGTAGGAATAGAGGCCCCTCTCTGCTCTGTTGGATACCGCTGGGTTGTTGGGTACTGCCTCCCCAGCAGCAGTAGTGCTTGTGCAGTGGATATCTGGCATCTATAGGGTTGATCTCATGACTCCGCCTTGCATGTGCTTGCTAAATGATTGTCAATTTCAAATACCACAATAGTCCAGTTGGGCTGCCTCACTTAATGAGATGGCCTAGAATTCAGAGCAGAATCTGAGTTTAGTCTGAGTCTCTGTGCCATAAGGCAGGGAATGAGCACAGTGGTTTCCCACAGAGGTGGTGGGAGGCAGGGAGCCTGGCCACTCCCATCTGATCTCTTGCACACACTTGGCGAAGCCACCACAATTCCAAAGGACAAGCTCCTCTTAGGAGGCACCTTCCAGGTTGCCTAAGACTCAGATTTCCTCTGGACTCTCTGGACAGCAGTTTCAGTTGCTAAGATTGCTGTGTTCATGATGGCTGAAAGCATTTTCAGCGTTAAATATGTGAATAAGAAAAAACAGTACAAGAAATAAGAAGCATTTTAAGTGCATGATTAACTTACTGTCTTCAGTGGTGTGGCTGTTATTTTCCTGAGGATTAAAAAGAGATTAGCTGTGTTAAAACTGAATAACGATGAAGTGGAACTAACTTATCTTATTATCAGATTCAAAGAGAACAATGAGATACAAGTGGACAGGAAGACTGCCCTTGAAAGGCAAGTAGGGATGGAAATAGGACTTAGTAATGATCCTTCTAGCCTCAGACTGAGTCCACTGACAGATGGGGAAGGGTTAATGGGGGATAAACAAGAGCCCACTTGCCAAGGAGTCAGTGGACCCAGCTCTTGTTCTACTTCTTCTACTAGTTACTTGGTGACCCTTGGGCCCTTTCCTTTGGCTATGAGGCAAGTCTGACCTTTCATTTTCTCACTTTTGAAATCAGGACTCAGAGTTAGTGTTTTCAGAGTGTGCATGCAAAGCCCTCCTCTCCCCCACAGCACCTTAGGCTCCTTTCCAGGGCATGAGTGGAGATGAGATAACAGCCAGGCAGGTAAGGTTGCAGCCAGCACCTTCTTCTGCAGAGCTACATTTTGCCCTGCACCTAGGTGATTATTCTTTACTAGAAATCAACATAAGGTTGCATTCAAAGAGAGATCCGATGCCAGAGTGTGAAACCCAGTGTAATTTGTGATCTTGAAGGTCCTCACCTCCCCTAACATTACTGTTTGTCTTGGTTCTGACAGATCCTGGATTCTAATATTGCTAAGGTTCTATGCTTCTCTGTTATTTATTTTCAAATCTCCCTCCCTCCCTCTCAGAGTTGAAGTATTTTAAAATTTTGATTTACTGAGTGCCTAGAAGATGTTTTGAACTGGGTGGTGCTCTTCACAGTTACTTAAACCTTTTCAAATGACCCTTTAAAATAGTTATAATCACATTTTGGAGATGAAGAAACAGAGGCCCAGAGAAACTAAGGAACTTAAATGATAAAGCGGAGCCATGGGAGGTATGCGGTTTTGGTTAATAAACCCCTGAAATTATGGCTTTCTTCAGTTTCCACAGAGGCAGAATTAAGTTTATAATCATGCAATCCAGCCTTAAATATACTTAAGTATGCTTTTAAAATAAACTATTGAGCCAACATAATTTTATGGGGGCCACTGTTCATCATATGAATACATTATAATCCTCATCTGACAGCTTACACAGCCCTTTTAGATTCTGCAAGACAGAATAAGTCTTCTGTGTCACTCTGAAGGGAAGCTTCACCAGGGTTGATTTGACTGTGCACCTTGTACAGACTTTGACTGTGTATGCTATCAACGGTATGCACACTTATTTACAAGGCCAAGAAGTAGAAAGTACAAATGAAATCTACCAGGCAGTTTTAAAATTATTCAGGTGCGAGTGCTTCTGAAAGTTAGGGTGACTTGTGGAACGGTAAGTAAATGAACCCAAGATTTAACTAAAGCTCCAAGGCAGGGAAGATCTCGAGATTCTGATTTTAGCAGGGGTTCATCTGGGTCATTGTCCAGGGTGCCATAGGGGTGGAGGACTTCTAATGGGAGTCTGCTGGGCTGCAGTTCCCACCATCCCGTCCACTTGGATGTCACAGCCACTGCCCACAGCAGGTACTCACCCTGCCCTCGGCAGTGGCGATGGTGCAGCAGGCGAAGATGGTGACTTGTGTTCCCAGACCCCGCTGTTTCGACCTGCACAAACACATACACAGGTCAGTCCTTGTATTCTGCCTCAATGGCTGATGGCTTAAGAGAGGCTGGCCCTTTATGACAGACTCAGAAACATACACACAGTATGGTTGATTTCAGCTAAATGTATATAACTAGTTTTTTTTGTTTTGGGTTTTTTTTTTATATCAGGAATTGAACCTTGTGCTTGCCAGGCAGACACAGCACCACTGAGCTAAATCCCTGGCCTCTGTATATATCTAGTTACCGAGGATGTGTCAGAAAACCCACAGGCACAGGTTTAAAAATGTCAGTGTATAAGCTTAGAACTAAGACTCGACTCTAAAACTCCACACTAACGTTTCTGATGGCCTCCTGTCAAAGTGAGGCATGGGGCAAGTTGAGGGCCCCTTGGTTCTGAAGGTTCAAGAAGGATTCCTTTGTGAGGGTGCCAAGAGCTCATACCTGCTTCTATATACAAGGTACAAATGTGGCAGCAGATGTGCCTAAACACAAAGGCTAAAACCCACCATTTCTGATACACAGTATGGACTGCGCTCATCCCTAGCCCCTCTTCAAGGCTGTATGCGCACCTCACATCACTTCAAGTTTATTCTGAAGTTCTCAGTGCCTTTTCCAGGGACACAAATGGACAAATCAGGGCAAGTAGAAGGCTACTCCCCAAATCTCATCTTCTGAAGTCATAGATAGGACCCAGAGGGCCTTATTGCCTGCATTCAACCTTCCATCCCCTCTCTGAAAACAAGAGCCAGACAGTTATTATGAAGGAAGGCATGAGAGAAGCAGGATCTTGGCTGCAGGGACAGAGGGCAGACTTGGAGGGGAGAGGACAGAGCCAAGCTGGTCTTCGGCATCTGCTGGCTGCCCCCTCTCAGGCAGATGCTTTGTTTCTTGGACACTGTTGCTTAGTGAGATTAGGAAGCTCTTGATAAGGCTCTTTACTGAATCAAATTGAACTATTTGATTTTCTTAAGAACCAACCATACTGATAAGTTATTAATTCCTAATGGAATTATGGAGAATACCCTAAGCATAAGTTGGATGTGTTGCCTCAGCATGTATTGCTGTAGTTTTCAAGCTAGAGCATACAAAAGTAAACACTGAAGTAACAGTTACCGAGAATTACTGAGGAACCAGATTGTGTAAAGCACTCAACACCAAGGAAGACATGCAAACCCTTGCATCACCTCATTTTAACACTCAAAATATTTAAAAATAGAGATGGCAAATTTCATTCTTGTGGCTTTGGTAGAGAGAGGCCCCCAGCTGCTGCTCAGAGCTCACTTATTCTGTCTACACATGGCTTTCGCACAGGACTAATTCTCTAAACACTCACAGATGACAGCAGCAGCATAGGGTGTGTGGTACCAATTCCATATGGCAGCTTTCCCCAGCATCCTGGGAAGCAGGATCACCTCCAGTGTCATCCAACTTACAGACCACCTGATCTAGGTGTAATTTCTAAAGGTATTTTGGGAAAGAGTACATTTAGAATTGTTACACTACATGTGATAATGAACTGAAATGTATCATGAGTCCAATTGAGTTTAATTAGCTGGCATATTAAATTGAATACTTAAGATCAACTCTGATAAAATACCCTTGGTGATTCATACATTCTAAAGAACGGTTGCAAGGAAGATTAAAAAAATCATGTCTGAAAAGTAAGGAAGTAGAAATGTCTAGTCAATTTCCACCCAGGAGTGTCTCTCTTCTTAAATGCCAAAGACTCAGTCAGTCTGGGTATATTATCTTCTTGAGACCTACTGCCTTCATTTTTTTTTAAGCTAAGCTTCCTTTTTCTTTGTACCTCCAAACAGCCTTTGTATCTCCAACATTTTCCTTCCCTTTTTCTCTTCATAAATATCTTCTAGCAATCAGAGAAGAGGCCTCCCAGCTCAAGACAAGGGCTGGTTGAAAACAGTCTTGTATCCAGACGACAGGTTCTCATTGTTCTCTGTCCCACACTGTCTGGGTGACCTGTTATAAAGCCACTATGCCTCAGTTACCCTCTCTGTGAAATGGTGACACCACTCCTTACCTTAGCAAACTTAGGATTGTTGTCATAACATGGTAGGATGACTTCAAAATTTTAAAGAATTAGCCAACTGTATAGTAATATTGCTGAGAATAGATGAAAAGGTTTTAATCTTGTAGCATAATGCTAGGTGAAAGGATCTTGATGCAAAAAACTACACGTTGTATGATTATATCTATCTAGAAAAGGCAAATCTACAGCAACAGAAAGCAGAATAGTAGCTACTTGGTGCTGGGGTTGAAACAAATGGATACTGTATAAGGAATCGATTGAGGTTGGGGTAGGCATGGAAATGTTCTAAAACTGGGTTATGGTAGTGGTTACATAAATATTCTATGAATGAAAAGTTTGCAAAAATAATCAAGTTATATGAAATGGATGATTTTTATTATATGTAAATTAAAACTCCAAAGATCACTGTAAACATGATTGTTACTGTCTTTGTTTCATTGTCTTGTTATGCTCAATCACTACAGAATCTTTAGGCACTGCCATTGTGCCAGGTACTTTAAAGGTGCCATTCTCTTTCTAAGTCTTATGTAACTGTAGGTGAAGCAAATGGAGTCTCAGAGAGGATAAGTGGGGGCGGGGGCTGGGGTTTAAGCCAAGGCTATTTGAGCTGAAACACAGTCGCACGTTCCCTGTCAGCTAAGACCTCAGAGTGTTCTCTGGGCTATGATTGAGAAAGTAGGTCAATTCACTTATTGCTTCTCTTAGGAAGGGAAGGATAAAGGAAACAGAGAGGTACTTCTGTGGATGCTGAGGGAAGATGGAGAACGATTCCTCCATCTCATGGGCTGGCCCTGCTGCCGCTGTGGAACAAAGCCAAACCCATGAATGCAGCTGAGGTAGGACAACTCCTTCCCAGGTACATCTGGAGTTTTCTTTACTGCCAGGTACCTTGCTTTCTGAATTCTTGGAATTCAGAAATTCTTGGAAGTTCGGTAGAGTTTACGATAGTGGGTGGAGGCCAGAGATGTTGCCAAACATCCTACAATGCACAAAGTGGCTCCCAAAACAAAGAATTATCTGGTCTAAAATGTCGGCAGTGCCAAGGTTAAGAAAGACTGATCTGGGGTAAAACTTCATGTTAGAAGAAGGAAATAGAATTGTTCCTTGAGATGTGTACCGGATGTGCCAGGCAGAATGGTTATGAATCAAGGCCCGTTAAAACAAGGGATTCTCAATGGTGACCATAATAATTAATAACAGAGGAGCATCATTTTATGAGTATTATTCTTATGTATTGACTCATTTAAATCTCACAGTACTACTATGCTCAGGTGCCATTTCCCCCATTTTTTAGAGGAAGAAACTAAGAAACAGAAGTTACTTGACCCACATAAGTTCCAATGCCTAGCAAGTGTCAGAGCTAGGTCCCAAATTCTCTGACTTTGGATCTGGGCTAAATCTACGTGTCTGTGCTCCTTGGTATGCAAGGCATGAAGGGGAGAGTGGGGTTTGCCATCGTACCTAATTTCCCATGCAGTCCTCAGCAAGCACCGTGCTAGCTATCACAGAACCAAAAGCAACATAACCAGAGTCAGTTGACATGGTGTGGCGCTTCACAGAAACACCCAGAAACCTTGGCAGCGCTGTGGTGCACAGCAGAAGCTCTCTGAATAGTTTAAGGGGCAATGGATGGTTATTTAATGACACAGGCAAGTCATTTGATCAATTCTTTTATGAAAATCACCCCTGAAAAATCCTACTGTTCACACAATCAAAAGGTCATTCTAACCATTCAGGTTTGTTCTTCCCAAATCATTTTTTTTCCTCCCTCCTCCTGTCCTTTCTCCCACTTATAGGCAGCAATCACATAATCAGCACATTATCTTCTTGTATGGTGTCTTCATCTCTGTCTCTAGTATTAAAATATAGCTACACTGGGTTAACAACTAGCCAGTGAACAATAAACCCAGTGGACTATTGATCTCACAATGTACTATGAGATTCTTCATACACAGCCAGTGTTTGGGGTCTTGCTCACCCCAAACTGACCCACCTGTCATCTCAATACCTGCTGTGAACCAGGCACCGGGAGACAGCTGTGAGCACATAATGCAGCTGAGAGTCTTACCAGAAAGACATGACTCTGACGAGGGGTCATAGGATAAAGGACAAGTGTGGGGTCTATATGAGTGCACATCCTAGGGATCCACCTCAATATGAGATGAGATAAGGTCCCCTGAGGAAGTAACATGGAAAGCAAAATCCTCAGGGGGCTTTCAGTGTACTCAGGAAGACTAGACTGAGACACAGAGTAATCAGGTAATGGGCATGGGCACTAGTGTGTGTAGAAAGAGACTTCTGGCAAAAGAAAACTCTTTGAGGGCCACTGAAACCAGAGACAGATTCCTGGAGGTGGCAATCCCAAGCTGGGATCTGAAAGGCAGCCAAGATTTGGTGCCATAAAAGTGAGAACCCAAGGATAAAAAATCAGGACGGGGCCAGGATTTAGCTCAGTGGTGCCGCTGCCTTTCTTGCAAGCGCGAGGTCCTGTGTTTGATCTCCAGTACCAAAAAAAATCAGGACTGGGGCAGAGATTTAGCTCAGTGGCACTGTGCCTGCCTCACAAGCGCAAGGTCATGAGTTCGATCCCTGATACAAAAAAAAAAAAAAAATCAGGACCCATAAAATATAAACTAACTGGTGTGCTGGGAAATCCCTGGGAAAGCAAACAGAGCTTTTAAAGATGCAAACACTAGAGATAATTTAACTATTTTTCTAAAGAAAAGTTTAGGTCTTCATTTATTTGTTTTAGTAAAAAGATTCCAGGTGCATCCTGAGTCAAGAGTTTCCACTTTAGGTAGAAGAGAAGTAACTTTTCCATGTCATGTTGCTTTGGTGTGTTTCCCTTTACTCCCAGAGCCTCAGAAAAACTGGATAACAGGGCTCTGAGAGCCACTATTCAAATATAAAGAGGCCGTGGAGTCTAAGGGAGAGGACACAAAAGACAAGAGCTTACATTGAACAATTTTGCAAGAAATTAGTCTAAAACATATTTTCCTTTCATTTTCTGGAGAGGATCCCGTCAGAAGAAGAGCCCATTTTCCTGTTGCTTGTGTTCCGTTCTGTAAGAGAGGGGCGTACGTGTGCCCATGTGTGCGTGCAGGCGAGGGGCCCAGGAAGAGAGAGAGAGGAAGAGAGCGCACACAGGAAGCAGAAGCAGAGGCCCCACACTCTGAGGGCTGGCAATAGGGTGGGGCTATGAGAGCCACTTGTCACGTCTGGCCTCAGCCTTGAGGGTTTCTGGAACCTACTGATGATAACCAGGACAGACTGGATCCATAGCTTGGTAAGGGTAACATGCAACGGACTGAAACGGGCAACATCTGGAGGAGTTCAGAAGCTCATTGTCTGCTGCTGAGGAGAGAGCACACAGGTAGGAGTGTAGTGTGGTTGGGGGATGCCTGCAGAAGAGAAGGCGCAAGGTGACAAAATAAGCCTGGCCTAGGGCTGGGGCAACTGAAAACGAAGAGCAAATTCTGGGTGAAGAAACAACAGGCTTTGGAAAGAACACAGAACCCTTGAGACACATTGTCTGGAAGCTGCCGCATGTGGAGGAAGGAGCACCCTGCAGGGGAGGGTGGTGATGGAAATGCTGAGCTTGAGGTGCAAGGAAGCCAAGGGGATTGAAGGGGTAAACCAGGTCAAGGATGGACACTAGGAGGTTAGTGGCTCAGACACGTGAAGTAAAGCCGAGAAAATAAATGAAATCAAAAGCTGTGCATAGTCATTTTCTTCGACTACTGAGTGCCGCGTGAAGAGAGTCTCTTGTCACAGTTTCAGAATTCTCCTGCCACAGGTAGGAACTACTATTTCCATTTACAGAGGAGAGAAACTCTGACCCTTGGAAAGGTGAAGTACAAGCCTATGGCTGTACAAATGGTAACTGGGGACGCTTAGGTTTCTCAGGTCTGCTTAGCTCCACACTCGAGCTTTTAACCACCACCATATCCAGAAAGGAGAGCTGTGGACCAAGCCCTGTGGATGTTCTCAGTCAGGGGAATGAGACAGGGGGAAAGCAGCACAGTGCCCAGTGAGGGGGGTAACAGAGCCCACAGGCCAAGGGCTGAGGGCCCCTTCCACATAGGGGCCACCAGACAACAAATAAGGACAAAAATAGAACTTCTCTTCCCAGTCACTAAGAAGTTTGGAAATACAAGTGATCATTTCTTTATGTTTAATCTGAATTGTGTATCTTATTTGGAATGGATTAAAAACTAAACCAAAGCATTCATATACTTTACCTGAAGTTGTCCCTGGAGGAGAAGCCGACTTCAAGGAGCTATTTGGCTTGGTTGATCTATTCACCATGGGAGCTTAAACACAAATAGAGAGGTAAGTAATGACACAGATATATTCCACTTAGACAAATTCCCATGCAGAAAAAATGACAGATCAGACAGAATTTGCAAAGAATGGGATATCTCCCATTATTAAACACACAATCCATTCAAAAAAGGCTTTTTATTTTTATTTATTTATTTATTTTGTTGTTGTTTTGTTTTTTTGAGACAGGGTCTCACTATGTAGTTGAGACTGACCTGCATGGAACTCACTATGTAGCCCAGGCTGGTCTTGAACTCATAGAGATCCTCCTGCCTCAGTCTCCCAAGTGCTGAGATTACAGGCGTGCGCCAACACGCCTGGCTTCAAAAAAGGCTTTTTAGAACAAATATATTGATGAATAAAGGAAGAATCAAATTATTTTGTGTTAGGGATTTTGTTATAGTGATTACTAGCTTAGTGATTTGCTAAATTGGAGGGCTAGGAGATAACAGAGTTTGATTTTGTTTATTATCAGGAGAAATGTATTAAAACTAACCATGGAAGGGCCAAATTAATAGTCCCACTTCCCCTGCCACATGCAATACATGCAATTTCTCTAGAATGTTGTTGGGGTGAGATGGATTGTGTATGTGCTGTTTTATGGTAATGAGTATGTTGAGAGTTCAGGTAGGCCTTGAAGCTGCTGGTGAGACTAGGGAGTACAGAAGAAGGTCGCTACATGAAGGCAGAATACCACTACCTTTATCGGATGAGTTTATTACCTAAGTAGTATTACCTGAATATGCATCACTTACATGAGATTATATTCTCCAAAGTGACTATAGCTACAGTAAACATACCCTGTTTCAGTGTCTGGTCTGAGGCTATGTGGCACTGGCCTTTTAAAGATAATTTATTTGGAATAGAATTTGTTATCCCAAGTAGGACTTACAAATGAAACATTTCTCATAGGCCTGAGATGCCACAAAATTTAAAGAATGAGAATGCAGAAGATATTCACTCTTTCAAAAAATTTCAAGACACTAAATAAATTCTTTCTGATGCACTATTTATAAGGCCAACAGGGTAACTTGTATTTTTGCATCTGGTTTTATGAAAAATCCATTGCAATTCAGGGCAGCTGAAGATAATAACCCAGGTGTTTTTATAATTAGATATGGTAGTATTTCACCACGTAAGAGGAAGGAGGAAAGGAAGGGCTACACAACCCACAAATGAGTTGCTCACTGATGCTGTCTGCTCCACTAGCCAAAGGCACCTGCGGTGGCCTCAGAGGAGAGAGGCCTGGGCACTGATTTCTGAGCCCTCAGGGCTTGCTGCTAAATACCTTGTACTCCCTATCAATGGCTCAAAGTTGTCAGGAGTTTAAAACTGCACTCTAACCTTTTTCAGATGGAAGTGAACTGTTTTCTGTGGGACGAATGTAGTTTTCTTCATTATCATCCACAGGGACCACATAATCAGCCTAAAAGAAATGCAAAAATCAGTGAGAACACTGTGTATTCATAACTGAATGTATGAGAAGGAGTGTTATTTCTTAAAGCCTTCAGATATAATCCCCATACCATGAGATGTGTAAAAGTTTTAATCTGGTGTGCTCTAGTGTATAGTCTTCCCTCAGTGTCTGAGGGGTATTTGTTCCAGAACTCCTCTACTCAGGAGTACCAAAGTCCATGAATACTCAAAACCCTCATTTTAAACAGACAGTATCTGAATACAACCAATGCACATGCTCTAGTATGCTTTAATATCTAGATTACTTAAAATATCTAATATATTAAGTAGATAGCTGTTATATTTTTCAGGGAATAATAACCATTAAAAAGTCTGTACACATTCAGTGCAGAAAGAGCTTTGTAAAAAATATTTTCTATCTAGAGTTGGTTGACTCTGTGGGTGTAGAAGTCATAGATACAGAGGGCTGACAGTTTTCCAAGTTGCGCAGTAATACTGATTTCTTGAAGTAAGTTCTGTATGCAGTATTTATCCTGACTTTATAGTCCAGGGACTTGGGAGATGAGTAATTTGTCCAAGAGTCACATAAAGACCACAAGTATGAAGCCCTATAAGGTCAGATCTGTTCTGGCTTAAAATTACAGAAGGGATTGGTTCTGGGCACCATGGAAGCCCTGGGTCTCACCCAGTACTTGGCACCTGTGTGCTAAATGAAGCACTGTTCTCTCCTCATTGCATATTGGAGAGATGTTGGCATAGGGTAGCTGTTTAGCACCTGAGCTCCAAAACCTTATTACTGGAGTTCAAATGCCAACTCTACCATTCACCTCTGTGACTGTGGAAAAATTCTTAACCCCTTTTCACCCTGGTGTTCTCATCTGTAAAAAGGAGCTAATAATAAGTACTGACTTCACAGGATTGTCATGAGGATTTAATAAGCTCATATGTACAAAATGCTCAGCACACCAGTTAAGATATGGCATTTGTCAAATGTTACCTACTTGCAACACCAGGAGAATGCTGCTTTCTCTAAATATTTTTGTTTAGCTTTTATGTTTGTTTGTATTTGACTTCTTCTTTTCCTATCTAATGGTTCGGCCTCATCTTAATGTTGGCCCCTATTTTCTCCCTTTTAACTTCTTTTTATCTTGACTCTCCATCTGCCCACCCAGGGCAGCCTCCTTCATCCTTCTCCTTTCCCACTGGCGCACACTTACCAGAACCACCTCTGCAGGCTGCTGATAACAGAACTCTGCCTCACCTTGCTGGATTCTCCATTTACACAGAAGTGGAGAAAACCCCACAGTAGCCACTGAATTCTGTGTCTGAATCCATGTCTTTATGTGTATTTGCCAAATGCCTCTAAAATGTATGGTGAGACCCTAGCAGCTGGTCTCTCTTTCCTATTCCCTGTTCAGCTTCTTCCATCGCCCTGTTTCCACCTTGAAAGGATAATATCACCTCTCAGACTGAAAGACTGAGGACTGACAAACCACACCTTTCCCAGGCAATTCTGCTGACTTTCTATCTTGCATTGTCCCTAGAGCAGGGATCACAAATTGAAATTGAAATGTGTCCAGAGGAAGGCAGGGTACAGGAAAGGGAAGCAAGTTCAGAGTGAGTGTGTGTTCATGCACTGTAGGAGAGATGGGGACTGTGACAAATGAAAGGGGTCAGGATTTACAGCAGAGCCAGAAGGTTACCAACAGACTCCACGGCTCTGAGGCAGTGTCTGGCCGCCTCCAAAGTCTTTGGGCTTCAGGAGAGATGAGGCAACAGTGTTTCTGTAAAAAGAAATCTAGCATATACTCAGCTTCTTCTGTGTACATTTGTCTCTCATTTGACCCTCAAAATAACCTTAAGGGGTGAAAAACAGACTTAGAGCAGTTACTGGTTGCCCAAAGTCACAGAGCTGGAAAGGATCGAATCAGAAATTTGGGCCTAGATGCTGCCTCTGTTTTGATTTACTGGTTCTTCTTTTCCATGTCCTGCCAGATTACAAATTATATAAAAGTGGACCTCATGTACACCGTGTACAGAAGCCACAGCTGTACCATCGACAGGCATTTAGAGACAAGTTATTTCTTAGAGAAGCAGCAGTAAAATTGTGTGTGGTGATGATTAAGAGTGACCTTTGGTCTTATTTTGTTTCTCAGGCTATTGCACTTGAAGAGTTGTCCTAATGGTTGGCTTGAGCCTTGTCTTTGTCCTCATCTAAAGGGCAAATCCTCTGGAAGCCATGCATTAGGCTTCAGCAACTCTTACTGTGCCATGGGAGTCAGTTCATCTGTTCATCCTCAAGTGGCGGCAATTCCAAAGTGAATACTCATAAAAGTAGGTCCTGACAGATGGAAGACTGATGAGATCAAGAGGGTAGCTTAGTACCTGGGGGTGGGGAAAGGTGCATGAGCTATCTGAGGGAAATGAGGGATGAGCTCGTTACGAGAGGCACAGGGTCAGGTACAGACTGAGAGCCCCTTTACATGTTGCATGTCACCTCTCTCGGTCTGAGAAGAGGCAAGTGGAAAGCACAGAGAGGAAACAAGGTGCAGGGAAGAAAGCACCGCAGTAACAGGTCAGAGCACACAGGGTATAGACTGGGAAAAATGTCTTTTGGTAGAAAGAAAAAAATCACAGGAACCTAGGGAAGGAAGAAGAAGAAACAACAGGAAAGGCACAGATGTAGTAATGACATTACATCATATACCTCTAGAAGATTAAGATGTTTAAAGTAAAGTTGTATGTGCTTTTTTCAAGAACACAAAATCCTTCCAGTACAACATTGAAGGGTTTGAGGGGAGCATTCAAGGAGCAGGACCTGGAATAAGGAAGGTTTAGGTAAGCCAGATGGTTCTAGCAACCTCCCTCTTCCCCTCTGGGTCCTGGGAAGCCTTGGAGACAGGTTAATTTACCTCATCTTGAAGGAGGTCTCTGGGCTTGGGTGGGACTTGAGGCTTGGGCAGAGTCCTTGGGGCCGGGAGAGTGGAGGAGAGCCTTGTTTTTGCAGAGGGCCAGCTGGACTTAGTGGGGAAAGTCTTGCTGAAGGGTGGAGACTGCCTCTGGCTTGACCGATTGTCTTGAATAAACAAGAAACAATACAAGAGGCTCTGAATCATTCCTTGGGTGGAAACCGAAGGGATCTAGACAATTTAAAGACAGTGGCATGTATGCAGCTACAAGTAATCAGTGGGGCGTTCTCTAGAAGAACAAAACAATCGGCAAAAAGTTTCAACCTTCCACGGATTTACATGATAAAATCCATAAGGATATCATTGTTGAAAACTTCCTCCCTGGGGACTACAGGTCCAAGAGAGCTGACAGGCCAACACTGGACAGAAATAACATGGGGCCTAAGAGAGTGCTCCGGGACTGCTTGATGAACTCTTAAGGGCAGTGATTTTCAACCCTTTTTATACATTATAGCCCTCTGGGGAGGTTGAAAAATACCCAGGGCCTGGGCCCCACTCCGTATCTACTATGTTTAAACTTCTGGGTAGGGTCTAATGTTTCTAAAAAGTTCACCAGCGACTTCAAGGTGTATCCAGGGTGGTGTCCATTCATCTGGGTCAACTTGTGTGTTTTTCCTCCCCTCAATTTATGAGGAAATCTGTGAAACCCCCATTGACCCAGGAGTCTATGACAACCACCCTCAACCCCCACTGGCCTAGGACCTCCTTCTCAGCCGGTATCAATCTCAGGAGTTTAGGCTCTGAAGCTGAATGAATTTGGGTTCTGCGCCCTGCTCTGCCCCTCACTAGCTGTACCAGTTTGGGCTAGTTTTTCAGCCTCTCTGGGACTCACTTCCTCATTTCAAAACTGAGGATCATAATATCCATGTTAGAGAGTTATTGTGGGAATTACAAGGACAGCAGTGAAAGCAGTAGGTATAGCGTGTCTACTTAACAACAAAACTCATATTACCATGCCATATGAAGGCTTAGGACCTGCAGCTTACACAGCCAGCCCCATGCTGTGAGCAAACTGTGATTCACAGGGATAGATTTTAGGGAACTCTTGGCATAGGAATGACCTGATGTGTTTCCCATCTTGAACAGCACAGCTGCTTACAGTGACCTGTGTTGCATCACTGACTCCAGCTGCTTACTCCTAAGACTCCTGTAGCTTGGTGCAGCTGCCTTTGCCTGTCTAGCCCCTGACACTATGTCTTCATACTGATACCTGTTCCTGTCTTCAGCCCTTGTCTCTTCCTTGAAGATAAACATTTAATTTACGTGCTTAGGCTCTAAAGTTTTATTTGCAACTCTTGGAGTTCACTTAGATTTATCAAGGTAAGATACAAGTTGATCAGAAGTAGCAAAATATAGAAGACAGACTATGCCCTTGAATGAACCACTTAACCACCCTGAATTCTCTGCAAAGTGAACTTAAAACAGCCCCCTCTCTCCCGAAATTGTTGCAATGATTAAACAAGGTCGTAGCTAACCCTAGCGGGCAGTATGGAGCAGAACAGTAGGGCATACACACTTACTTTGATGCTTGGCCCAAGTTGTTTTACTCCCCTGAGCCTCACCTCCTTCCATTAGATAAATTCCTCTTTTGCAAAAACATGAAGAGGGTTAAGTAGGCTATGGCTATGGAGTACTACTCTATAAACTATAAAAAGACTGAGAGTATGTGTTGCTTGGTGCTGAAAGCTCGATGCCAGTAGGTGCTCAACAGATTAACTATGGAACAAAGCAACAAGCAGCTCCAGGTACCCTGTGAAGAGGCAGCTAGTGGCAGTGAGAGGATATGGAGGCCTTTACTGGTAGGAACATTCTGTACAAATGTTAGCATTGCCCTGTCCAACACGTACACTCTTGCTCTCCTCATCTTTAGGGAACTTAGTCACTTGCTAAAACTAGTACATAAAGCCATTTATGATGGACAATAAAAGGCACAGCCAGCCCTCAAGACGAGACCTGAGCTGTGTCAATTTGATCTGTGATACTTATTCCAGGCCTAGACCCCTCACTGGCACACCCATTGCCCAGGTAAAAATCCAATCTACATGCAGTGTAGGCAGAGGGCTATTGGCAGAGGAGTCAGGGGCTTAGTGGACACAGGCATTCTTAAAGGTCATTGATGTTCTGTACAGACTTCTTAAAGGAAATTCCAGAACCTTACGTGCAGAAAGCTCTAGGGAAAATGAAAACTAATCTAAACGAGGGAGCTATGAAAGCAGGGATGAGGGGAGGGTAACTATCAGGCCGTACTTACTTGTTTTAATTATTGCCTGTTCTCAGTGTTCCTGACTTAGGAAAGATGATTTGCCCCTGGAATGGGAAAATTTTACTACTTGGGCTGTACTAGCTGTGAGCACCCCGAGAAAACTTGCTTGGAGTAGTTGAGCCTGGGAGACAGAAAGAGCCTTGGGCAGCAGCAAGTTTGCCTTCCCCTTCCCTGTGTGCCCAAAAGGCAGTGTGAAATGTCTGAGGATGGCCTCACCTGCGTACTCGCCCCTGGAGAAGGGCAGGGCTGGGTGGGCCACCCTTGTCTCTTGCTCAGCTGGAGGTGGTTCATAGCTGTCATCCCCGTTCTCCTCGGCAGGCATCACATACATCTCCGAGTCTGAGTGATCATCTGGATTTTCGTAGTCACTGTCCTGCAAACGTAGACACCACACTCAGCATCCCTCTCTGTGTCTCTCGGAGAGGCAGGTCCAGCCTAGCAGGTAGAAGCAGCTCCCCAGTACTGTGATAAAAAAGCCAAGGCTAGAGGAGACTGGTACTGTGAGGTTAGGCAGCTCAAGAGAGGCAAAGCTGGAGTGTGAGGCAGGCCTTCCTGCAGAGTGGCCGAAACTCTGCATGTGGACAAAGAACAGTAGAAGACAATGAAATGCAATTAAAAGATATTATAAGGAGCCAATGAGTAGAATAACCAGATTTTATTTATCATGAGTGATGATGGCCAAGGAAGATGTTAATATAATCAGAGGAGGGGGCACCTTTGAGGGGGAGAGGGCTGCTTTTCAATAAGCAGAGCTGATAAACTGAGGGTGCGGGATTAGTCTTGAAATTCACTGAGAATTCATCCTCTGTTTTCTTTTCTTTTTAAAATGAAGTCCACAAACAACGAGGAAGGTGGAGTCTTCCCACCTCTCTACTTGTCTCCCCAGACGCAGTGGTACAGCCTCTGGTACATGTTTTCCAGGCACGTTATGTGTGTCCCACCTTTGCATACCTTAATGTGCCCCGGGAGGTAAGAGGTACTCTGACCTCTGTTCCCACTGCCTGCACACACTGCCTGCTATAATGCACGATCTAACCACAGCAGCTCACGAACAGATGAAGCTCTTGCCTTTTGGCCTGTCTCCTTCCACCTTCAGTTTTATAATAGGAGTTCATGATACAAACCTGAAGGCTTACAAATAAGTCTGTATTTCATCTTATGTACAATGGCGATCTCATGAAGTAATAATAGTGACTGTTCGCTCATTCCTTATTATATTTAGTATTTTAACTTTAGTCGTTTGCCTTTGGGGCAAGTCACTCTCTCCTCTCCAAGTTGATTTTACTTGGTATCTTCTAAGTCTCCACTGTGCAGCCTTTTTATTCCAGAGCAAGATCGTTTTCTATTCTGTCCTCTGGAGAGATGGAGAGACGGACTGCCTTGCTTCCATCCTTTGCTGCAGGTGTAGGTCTGAGCTATGGTCAGCAGAGGGCGCAGCTGTAGTGCTTCTGGGGCTCCGTAGCTGCGGGGCCCTAAGAGAAACTTTGGTGCCGGAGTGGCTGGCAAAGAGGTCAGATCTCTTCATTTTTCTGATTTTTCTGCAGTTGAAGAAGGAGGGACTGTTGTCTCCTAAGACTCTGTATGAACTCCAGGCGACACACACAGTCTGGAGCTGAGCTCAGGCTCAGTTGTAGGTACTGGTCTGGAGGTCTGCGTCTCCCTGAGGTCTGACTGTGGGAAAGTCATTTCCATTCTCTCAGCCTCAGTGTCCTTATCTGTGGATTGTGTGTATTATTGTGTGGTGGGCCTGTGGGATCTCTTCCAAATCTAAAACTCAGATTAGAGCAGGCTAATATGCTGGTTGAATTTAGTACAACCAAAGAATAATTATTGTGAAGAAAAGAATTTTAGGATACCTTGTCCCTGTGAGACTCGGTCCAAGAAACAGGTGACTGCAGGACCGTGGAGACTCTTCAGGGAGGTTCAGTTCACTCTGGTACATGCCTGCCAAGTGTTTCACGACCAGCTCCTTTTCTCACTCTGATTCTCAGAGCTCTGCTAATGTTATGAGCACAGCAAGCACTTCAGGGTTAAGAGTCTGGTTCTGAGCACTGTGGATCTGGGTTTGAATTTGGAAGTGTAGATTACTTGAACTTGTCATGCCTGGTCCTGGAGATACCCTCCTGTGCCAGGTATTAACTCTTTAATTTTTTGGGGGGGGCTCCTTCGCAGGAGTCAGGAGGTAATAGAGCACTAGAGAGTTTAAGGCAGAGAGGCATTTGCCAAATGATATGGAAATATTTTAACATCAGTTTGGCTGTGCTGGTGAGTACTACAAATTCCAACACTGAGGATAGGATATGAATACCTACCTCCTAGGGCTGAAAAGTAAAGAAGGTGATGCAGGAAAGTTCTTAGACTGACATGGAGATTGTGCTTGTCATCAGCCATTATGAGATCTCTGCTGCCTTGCTTGTAGGCGGCCTGCCCAGCCCTGTCCACTCTGTCTCCCCTGAGATATGCAGTTGACCACCAGAATGTAATTCAGAAACAAGCCCTATGAAAGACCTCCCACGGCACTCTTGTGCCTTCCTGCTCAATCCCAGGAACAAATACTTACAAAGTCATCCGACCACTGTTCCTCTTCATCAGCAGGGCTCTCTGAAATGGCATGAAGGACACAGGATGTACAGTGCAAATGTCAGCTGGGGAGCCCCATACTGTCCACAATGACACCATATATGGCTTTCTTTTGGGCTTTCCTTTGGGCTGTTGACTTGGCCTTGAATCACTATTACTGTCATAGGTCCATTCACATTTTTTTTTTTTTTTTTTTTTTT
>NW_022900920.1:911882-924386 GCF_012274545.1 Fukomys damarensis
CTTTTTTTTTTTTTTTTTTTTTTTTGTACCAGGGAGTGAACTTGGGTCCTTGCCCTTGCAAGACAGGCGGCGGAACCACTGAGCTAAATCTCTGACCCTGTCCGTTCACTTTTGATTTTCTTTTTTAAATTCATGCTCAAAGCAACAAGTAAAGCCCCAGCAGGACAAGCGATATTTCCTCTCATGTCTGTCTTTGTCAAAGGACATTTCTGGAATGTTATAATAAGGCAGCAGAGACCAAAATCCATGCCTGTGGCTTCTAAGGCTTTCTCTGAATCACTATGTGTATCAGTGTGTAGTACAAGAGCACTACACACACACTCAGACACACTTCAGTCTTTATCTCAGCTCTGTGCCCCAGTGTGTGAAGATCATAGGTTAGATATCAAGCATCTCCAAGTCTCGTTGTCCAGATCTGTAAAAGGAGAGGGTAACTTTTGTGATTCTCTCAGGGTCTAAGTTTGTCTTTGTGTTGTCGCTGTTTAGAAACCTTAACCTCTGGCCTACCGCATGTGAGATAGCACTATCAGAGCTCTACACCCATTTAACCTTCTCACAAACCTTGTGAGGAAACTGAGGCCTACAGCAGACAAGTCATGTGCCCAAGGTCAGGTACTAAATGGCAGAGCCAGGAGCTAAATCCTGCAGGTGAACTTCAGAGCTGTGACTCCCAACCCCGTGTTGCCTTGCTGAGTCGCAGGGGACAGGCACTATTCTAGGCTCTATAGGGACATACAAATGGATACAACGAGTCTTAGCTGTGAAATAGCTGATGAGTTTGAAGAATAAAATAACCAGAGACTATTTCTCCTGAAAAACACAGGCTACGTGAAGCCTAGCGTATCAACCAGATACAAGCCCATGTGGCAGAGTGGCTGTGACCGTCGCAATGCAGAAGGTCCTGGCCACCTTTGCACCCCCATAGGCAGGCATTGTAATCAAGGGTCCAGGGGCTGGGCCCTGAAATCCCTAGAAGCCTTTTTTGCTGTTTCTACCCCTGCCACAGCTAACCACTGGATCCAGGTCCATATGAGTTCCACAGAGGCACCAACAAAGGAACTGAAGGTGAAATGAGGTCAGGAAGGGATCTTTGGCTCAGAGCAGCCACATTTTAAGTAAGCAATGACAGCAACAATGCCCTTGTTTGCGAAAGCATGATAGGTGCTAAGAAGCAACCTTACCCAGCTTTATCATATATGGGTTAGATTTTAATATGAGCAGAAAATAATTCTAAATATTCTTGCAGTTGACTACTAACAAGTTGCAGTGTACTGTGGTCATTGGAGTTTTCTAAGAAATTAGAAGAATGGACGAATATGTTTTCTTTCCAATACGTTTAGCCAGCATAGTGAGGGAATAAGTTTCTAATCATGTAAGTTTAGGGATAATTGAAGATTAATATTACAAGTAGCACTGTTTTTGTTTCAACCATTTCCATAGAAACCTTTAGACAATGTGTTTGTGTACATCATTGCCCTGCTTTAGTAAAATGGATTTGCTGAACCCTTTCTTAGTGAATCGGGGTGTACTTCATGGTCAGTCACTGAGTGAAAGTAGTCACAGTAGTTATCTAACTAGATCCCCTGTCTTTGTTATCTTTGTCTCCAACTTATCTGTCCAGTTGTAGGGCTGGGGATTTGGCTCAGTGGTTCCACTGCCTGCCTCGAAAGCACAAGGAGCCGAGTTTAATCCCCAGGAACCCCCCCCCCAATCTGTCCAATTGTTTTTTTGCTTTTTCTTTTCTTTTTTTTCAAAGGTTAGGTTGTATTATTTCTGTCCTTTTCTTGGTGCAGAGGATCTAACTCAGGATATTGTGCTTGTGAGGCAGGTGGCAGAACCACTGAGCTAAATCCCTTCACTATTTTCTTAAAACAAAGGTTGGGCCATGTTTTTCCTTTCCTCAAGAATCATCAGTGACTCCCTACAGGATAAAATTGAGGTTCTATATCCACATATTTAAATGCCTCCACCCATGTGTCCTCATTGACTTCTCTTGCTGACAGCTTGTTACTATAACTGTACACTTCTGGTAACTCTCTGCTCCTGTCCTGCTGTTCTCCAACCCATCACCCTTCATCCTGGGAAATCCCTGTCCTTCCTCCTCCAGAAAGTCTTTCCCAGAAGCTCCTGTTGCGATCATTCACCTTTTCTCTAGGCCTTCTTATGTGCTGTGGGCACTGTGATGTCATATGTACTTCGTTCTATAGTACTATGATTGAGTAGTATTTGTGTGTCTGGAGTGCAAAGCAAGGCCTATTTATCTTTGTATTCGGATGGTATTTTGCATTTGTATTCCATGAACTAATAAAAGTAGGAAGCAATAAATGAGATGAATAAAAATTGGGATAATAATCGTGGATTCCGTTCATTAAACAATTCCTGTGTGCTGCATGCTAGACCAAGTGTTGTAAAAGTATGTCCTTACAGTCCACTATGTATATGCTGTTACTCTCTCTAAGAGTGGTTGAAACCCTGCCACAAGCCACACGGCTGGTAAGTATGGGGGGTGGGAAGTCAGGGTAGTAGTGTTGGCTCCTACAACTGAAATCTCATGTAAGCCATGTAGCCCTCCACTGAACATGCAGATAAAACCTAAGAGAAGTGAGAATGGCCCCGTCCAGATATCTTGGTACATAGAGGCAAGAAAAAATAAAAAGCCACGTGATAGAGGTTATCTGATAGCACTGCACCACCCTCAGCTTTACTCATCCTCTGGTCTACGGGCAGCCTGCAGCATCATACCCATAAAGTCTTGATTTTGTAGGCAATCACCTGGACTGAAAAGTGTGACAGTCCAGTGTACTGACCCAAAGTTGTGGCTGCTTCTCCAGTAATGTCAGGGAGCTTTCCAACGTGTGCAGGTGGAGATTTTAGAACAGGACGTCTGGATTCAAATTCTGGCTCTGCCCCTTTTAGCTCCTTGGCCTGGGACCAATGATTTAGTGTCACCCAAGGCTCACTTTCCTTAGCAGTAGAGCAAAGATAGAAAATAGTGTCTGCTTTATGATTCAGTAAGAACACATAATACATACGAGGTGCCTAAAAATCCTGGCAAACAACAAAAAATTTTAACTTTATTGTCGTCTTAGTCATTTCAAATGTTTTAAGAAGCTCTCAGGTTACCACCAATACTGATTCATCCCAATAGCAATTACCCAGTATGACTACCACAAACAAATGAATCCAAGAAAGCTCTAATGTAATGGGTAAAATCTGGGAAGAGGTAAATTCCAATTTACTTTGGGTCAGATTGTTTCTTTAGTGTCTGTCCTTGCATGGCCCTACAGGGAAGTTAAGATCCTGGTCAGGCCTCCTTGTCGGATAAAGCTTTTCTTGTTGTGTTGTTTTCCCAGCAGAGGCTCATGCTCCGTGTGTCACAGTCCCATGGCACACAATAGAGGGGCTCCTCCCACTGCCTGACACAGGTAGAGCCTTCCCTCATCTATGGGCACAACACCAGGCATAGAAGAAACATGAGAAAGGCCACAGATGTTGCAGACCAAGACACACAGGAGGTTGAGCTTGGCCAGTGGGGTCCAACTGCCCAACTGAAACCTCTGATTCCACCATTTGCTAGCAGTATGATCCTAGCCAGATTACCTAAGCTCTGCACTCAGTTTCTCCATCATCAGTACAGTGTCATAGGATTTTTAGAGAATGATGGAACATTTTTCAAGTGTTTAGAAGAGTGTCCGACATAAGAGTACGGGCTCTGTGAATGTTAGTTATTACAATTAATTTGCATTCCTCAGAAATGTAATTTCAAAATAACCAAATTTTCAATTTTCAAAATAAACCAAAGAATAAGTTATTTTTCGAGATCAGAAATCAGAGGCTCAAGAAAGTTGCAAATCTGTTTTAAATTCAGGCACTGCTTACAGGGCAAAGCCAGGATTCTAATACACCTAAAGTTCCCCAAAGTCCAAGGCCTTCACACCAAACTTTCCTGCACAATGGGGATAAAAGACGTAGAGACCAGAAGCGCAGTCACATGTTAGACTGAACACAATCCAGGGCAGGGTAGAATCTCCCGATCAATACGCCCACACCTGGGATCAGTGCTCCTTGCCAGCTCTATGTTCTGGGGGCTGTGTCCTGGAGGTGGGGCTGAGAGGGCCCTTTACCATGCAGACTTGGGGGAGGGTATCCTCCTCCACCAGCAAAAACAAAGACCTAGGTATTGGTCCCAGAGCGGGGCTGAGCCAGTGACAAGAACAGCCTCCAGAGGAGGCTGACACGCACGACTGCACAAGCTCCACTGGCTGGGCGGGAGCTGTGCTCAGTGATAATGTGGAGCTAACTGTGCTGTCCCGAGGAGGTTCCAGCCATCATGGGTCCATAGGCTCCAGCAACAAGCTAGTGACGAGGAGCGGAGGGGGGTGGCATTTGAAGAGATGAAGGCTGAACCGACTGGAGGATTTAAGAATGAGAGACAGTGGCAGGTAGGACAGTAAAGGACACTGTGGTGACAGCTTGAGCACAGTAGTGAAGGCACGGTGTGAACCTAGCCTCTTTCTCTCTCTCTCTCTCTGTGCTGGGTCACCAAGTGAGCCCTAGACACAGATGCTGTTTGTGTCTCAGCTGCAGGTGGCCTCGACCCTGTTCTGGTTGGCTGGGCCCTATCCTTTTCTTCCCTTATAGAGCTGGGGGTGGCATCCGGGAAGCCAGTGGGAAGACCACAGCAGTACAAGTAAGGAAGGAAAGAATAAAGGTAAGCCAGCTGGGCTGCGGGACAGATGCAGGGACAGAACAGAAAGCAGAATTAAGGAAGCTATGGGGCACAGCAAGGGGTGGGGGTGGCCAGTCCCACCAAGCACAGCACTGAGAGGAAAGAGGGATGTGATTTAATGAAGTGGCTGCAGACAGGCTGGCCAAGGACTGCTTGAATCCAAGTACTTAGTACTTTCATCCACAGTACTTAGCTCCCTTTATCCACAGGACGATTAGCAGAGGGGTGGGGTACAGTAATGAGACCCATAGCCCAAGCTATCACTGCACTATGTGATCTTGAGCAGTTACGCTGCCCTTCTCTGGTCTCTAATTATCCCTAAAATGAGAAACCGGGATTAGATGATCTTTGTGAAATTTCGAAGTTTTAAAAATACCTTGAAGTCCAACTTTCATTTTTCTACCCTTAGTTCCATGTGGCAGGACGGACGCTGAATACTGCTGTCCTTTTATCAGCTTTTACTGGTAACGTAATCCGGAAACCATCATGGTGGGACAGAAAGCTGGTACAGCAAAATAAATCCTAAGTGTAATAAACTGTTACTCCATTGTAGAGTGGCACATTGTTTTTTCTTCTACCCTTGTGCTGTTTTCCACAGACCCTTCATGAGAGTGATAAAAACCAGCGAAGCAGAATGTTTACATAAATGAGGGAATTGTTACCAAAGCAAAAACCTAGGAAAACCCTCTAGCTTCTCTTGCTCTCAGATTACGAATTTTGGAGATCACCCAGCTGGGTAATACATTATTAGTTTCCCACTAGTTTTGGGGTAAGTAACATTTCTGACTTGTGGGTTGTAACAGTTGTTTCAGTTATTTTCCAGAAACTTGAAGGCCCTGTTTGCTGAAAATATCTATTCTTCCTCTGAGCTCATTAAAATGGAATAAAAGTTTGGTATCTCTGTCCTTATTTGTATGTCTGCTTTGCTGTCATTTTAAAAATTGATGTATACTATAAAGAATAGTAGATTTCATTTTGACATACTTTTACATGTATATGACATACTGTGATCGTGGGTCTCCATTATGTTCTCCTGTCAAGCCCCTTGTCTTCTCTAATAGTCTCTCCTACTTTTATGTTATCTCTCATTTTATAAATTTTTAATTTTCATTTTTCTACATTCCTTATATGAGAAAAAACATGAGCCATTTGACTTTCTGTGTCTGGCTTATTTCATTTAGCATGGTCCATCCACTTTCTTGAAAATGACATGATTTAATTTCTATACCTGAGTAATATTTCATTATGTATATATACCACATTTTCTTTATCCGTTTGTCTGTTGATAATCACCTAGGGGGTTTCATGGCTCAGAAATTGTGAGCTGTGCTGCAATAAACATGGGTATATAGGTATCTTGATAGTATGTTGAACTTTGGGGATATACCAAGGAGTGGTATTACTGAATCAAATGGTAGCTGTATGTTTAGTTTTTTGAGGAACCTCCATAATGATTTACCAAATGGCTGTATTACTTTACATACTTACCAACACTGTTGAGCAGCCCCCCCCCCGGAATCCTTACCAGGATTGAGATTTTTTGTTTGATTTGCTATTCTTTTGTGTGTGTGTGTGTGTGCGTGTGTGTGTGTGTGTGTGGTACCAGGGATCAAAATTGGGCCCTTGTGCTGGAAAGGCAGGCAGTGGAACCACTGAGCCAAATCCCCAGTCCTGTGTTGGTAATCTTTTTTTTTTTTTTAATTGAGTTTATTGGTACATTTTAGGTATACAGTACAGTTACATTCATTATTGGGATCTTGTACCTTTCCATGACAGGTCTTTGTTCTCATTTTTTCCCCTTGTCCCTGCTCTCCCTTCACACCCTCTGTGTTGGTATTCTTGATAGACTTTCTGCTGACTGGGGTGAGATGGAATGTCAATATAATTTTGATTCACAGTTCTCTGAAGGATAAAGATGTTCAACATTTTTTCATATACTTATTGGCCATTTATATTTCTTTTTTAAATAGATATCTCCTCAATTCACTTTCCCATTTGTTGAATGGGTTGCTTTTGTTTGTTTTGTGTTGTTTTTAAATTCTTTATATATTCTGGATGTTAATCCTGTCCGAAGAGCAGCTGCCAAAATTTTTCTTCCATTCTGTAAGTTGTCTCTTCACTTGTTAATTGTTTCCTTTGCTCTTCAGAAACTTTTTAATTAGATGTGGACCTATTTATTGATGCTTGCAGTTATTTGTGCTATTTCTATGCTGTTGGAGTCCTATTCAGGAAGTCATTACCTAGGCCTATCACTTTAAGTATTTCCCTTGTTTTCTCCTAGAAGTTTCAGCTTCAGGGATTTGATCCATTGACATCTCTGTATGAGGTGAGAGACAGGGATCTAATTTCAATGTTGTAAATATACATATCCAGTTTCCAGCACCACTGGAGGCTGTTTTTTCTCTAAAGTATATTTTTGGCTCCTTTGTCAAGAATCAGATGAATATAGTTGTGTGAGTTTGCTTTTATGTCCTCTATCTTATTCCATTGGACTTTTGTGCCAGTACCATGATGTTTTTTTAACTGTAGCTTTGTAGTATATTTTGAAATCAAGTATTGTGGTGCCTCTGGCATTGCGCTTTTTTACTCATGATTGCTTTGGCTATTCTGGGTCTTTTGTGTTTATGGACTTCAGGATATTCTTTCCAGTTTTACAAAGAATGTCATTGGTGTTTTGATGGGGATTTCACTGAATGTATAGATCACTTTTGGTAACATGGTCATTTTAACAATATTAATTCTGACATTCTGTGAATGTGAAAAATCTTTACATCTTCTAGTGTCTTCATTAATTTTTTTCTTCAGTGTTCTGTAATATTCATTGTACAGGTCATTTACTTCATCAATTAGGGTTATGCTAGTTATTTTATATGTTTGAATCCATTGTGAATGGAATTGTTTTCTGATATCTGTTTCAGTGGAATCATTATGATGTATCAAAAAGCTACTGGTTTTTTATATGTTAATTTTGTATCCCAGTACTTTGCTGAATTGTCCATCAGATCTAAGTCTTTTGGAGGTGCTTTTAAAATCTTCTAAGTAAAGGATCATATCACTTGAAAATAGGCATAATTTCATTTCTTCCTCTCCTAATAGTAACTCTTTTATTTCTTTCTTTGGACTAATTGCTCTAGTTAAAATACTAAAGGCTATACTGAACACAATTGGTGACAGCAGATCCCCTTTTTCCTAATTTCTAAGGAAATGCTTTCAAGTTTTTCTTCATTCTGTATGAGGTTGTCTGTGGGATTGTGATACATACCTTTAATTAGATTGAGGTGAGATCCTTTTCTACCTCATTTTGCACTATAAAAAATCGTGAATGGATATGGAATTTTGTAAAAGTTTTTTATGCATCAATTGGGATAATCATGTAATTTTTATCCTTGACTCTATTTATGTGGTATATTGCATTGATTGATGTACATACATCTTTGAACCCCTAAGATGAAACCAAATTGTTCATTGTGTAAAATCTTTTAAAGCATGGTTGACTTCTGTTTGCAAGAATCTCACTGAAGATTTTTGTATATATGTCCATCAAGGACATTGATCTGTGGTTTTCTTTTTGCGTGTTTAACTAGTTTTGGTATCAGAGCATTATTGGCTTTATTGAATATATTTAGAAGTGTTCTTTTCCTTTTTATTCCATAGGATAGTTTAAGCAGGATTGACTTTAGTTCTTCCTTAATGGTCTGGTAAGATTCAGCAGTAAATCTATTCATGCCTGGGCTTATGTTGTTGTTGTTGGGAGACTTTATAGCTTCAATCTCATTGCTTGCTATTGATCTGTTTAGGCTTTTAAAAAATTTTTCTTATTGTATTATATTTGCCCAATTTATTGGAATATAAATTTAAAGATAGTTCTTAATAATCTTCAGGATAATCAGTGGTACCTATTGTAATAATGCCTTTTTGTCTCTAAATTTATTAATTTGGGACTTCTTTCTCTTTCTTTTGGTTAGTCTCTTGTTTATCTTTTCTAAAAAACATCTCTGTTTCATTGATCCTTTTTTGTTAGTCTCTATTTCATTAATTTCCACTTTGATCTTTATTATTTCTTTTCTTTTGTTGGTTTTGGGTTTGCATTTTCTTGGATTTTTGTTGTTGTCGTTGCTGTTTGTTGTTTAAAGATCTTGAGATACATTATTAGGTTATTTACTTATGACCTTTCACATTTTTTAATGTAGGTTTTATAGCTATGAACTTCCCGCTTAGGACTGCTTTTGCTGCCACCTATAGCTTCTGGCATATTGTCTTTTCATTATCATTTGAGTCTAGGAATTTACCCTCCCCTATGTCTTCAGTGACCACTGAATTGTTCAAAGGTATATTATTCAATCTTCATGTGTTTGTGTAGTTTCTGTGGCTCCTTCTGTTGATTTTTAGTTTCATTCTATTTGGATGGATGAAAGTATTTAAATTTTTTTGTATTTGTTAAGACTTTTTTATGGCCTAAGATATGGTCTAATTTTGAAAAGTTCTCAAAAGAATGTGCTCAAAAGAATGTGTATTCTGCTCTTGTTGGAAGGAATAGTCTGTAGATGTCTGTTAAATCTTTGTTTGTTTGGTTGGTTGGTTGGTTTTTTGAGACAGGGTCTGAATGCTCATTTCTGAACTTACTATGTAGCCCAGGCCGGCCTTGAACCTGATGCAATCCTGCTGCCTCAGTCTTCTGAGTGCTGGGATTACAGGTGTGTGCCACCACTCCTGGCTTGATCTATAGTGTAGTTTAACTCTGATGTTCCTTTGTTAATTTTTTAGTCTGAATAACCTATGTATTTGTGAAAGTGAGTCATTGGAGTCACCCTCTATAATTGTATTGATATCTATCTATTCTTTTGTTGAGTAATATTTGTTCTATGAAATTGAGTGTGCTACCATTTTGTGCATATATATTTACAATCATTATATTGTTCCCTTTATCAATAAAGATAAAGTCCCTTCTAAGTTTTACTTGAAGTCTGCTTTGTCAGCTATGACTATAGCTACTCCTGCTTGCCTTCAGATTCTATGTGTATGGAATATCATTTTTGATCCAGTCACTTTCCTTTGTCTTTGTGAGTGAGGTGTGTGTGTGTGTGTGTGTGTGTGTGTGTGCGTGTGTGTGTGTTTACAGGTAGTATATAGTTGTCTCCTTTTAAAATCTAATATGTCAGTTTGTATCTTTTGGAGAATTAATACAATTTATATTCTGGATTATTATTGAAAAATACATACTAATTCCTGCCTTTTTGTTACTTTTGTAATGTTGGAGTCTTTCCTAATTCTCATGTGTTAGCCTACTTCTCCTTTTCTGTGTTCAGTGTTTCTTTAATCATCTTCTGTTAGGCTGGTTTACCAGCCATGAGTTCCTTCAGTTTCTACTTATTTTAGAAGGTCTTTATTTCTCTAATTCTGAAGGATAGTTTTGCTGAATATTGTATTCTAGGTTAACAGTGTTCTTTTTTTTCAAAGCTTGAAATACATTAACTCTGTGTCCTCCTGGCCTTTAGAGTTTTTGTTGAGAAATCTGCTGTTATTCAGATGGATTTGCCTTTATAAGTAATTTGACATTTTCTCTTGTAGCTTTCAATATCATTTCTTTGCTCTGTACCAGTGGTGGCAAACTTCAGCACGTGTGTTGTAGCAGGCTGTTTTTATCACTGAATGCTCTGAAAAGTTCACTGTCATTGCTCTAAACTCTCTTACTCTATACTTTAGCTGCCAGATGACATGGAGAGATTCTGTTCTGATCATGTGTGTTTCAGGCTCTGAATGTCCCCTATATTTGGATGTCTATATCTTTCTCAATATTTGGAAATATTTCTGCTCTTACTTCACCAAATAAAATTTTCATGACTCTAGTCTGCATCTTGACACTTTCTTGTATTGTAAAGACCCATAAGTTTGGTTTTTAAGATTATATCATAGAAGATATGCATTTTTCATAATTTTTATTTTTTATTTCTGTCTAAATATAATTTTTTTCTACTTTATCTTTATTCCCTGAGATTCTGTCTTCTGCTTGATGGTGAGGCTTTCCACTTAATCTTTTATTTTGCTCATTGAGCTTTTCATTTCCAAGACTTCTGTTTGTTTTTTCCCTCAGAATCTCTTTTTAGCAAAGCCTTTTTTTTGTTATCTTGCTTTGTCTTCCTTATTTCCTTCAGTTATTTGTATTCTCTTTGAGTTCATTGATTGTTGTGATGACCATTGTTGTATTTCATCTGATTTGATGCCATTGGAATAAGCTACCGTAGAAGTAGTAACTTTTTGAGGATTCATGTTGCCTTATTTTTTCATGTTTCTTTTGTTTCTACATTGGGAACTGTACATCTGTTGGAGTTGGATATTTCTACCACTGTTATGTAAGGGCTTTTTTAGGGATCATCCTTCTCCTGGTCATGTGTCCTTGAATATCAGATTACAGTGGAATATATTTCCAAATAGATTTATTGTTTTGTTTTGGTTTTTTGTATTGACTAGTATATATTTGCGCAATATACATTATGTCAGGGTCTAAGGGTCTCATTTTCTCTGTAGGTTTCACAAAAGTGGACTCCTTCTGCGGACTCATGCAATTGCTCTGTAAACCAAGAAGCATACAGAGGATGCCCTCTGTGATTACTCCTCTAGTACTGTCAGCAATGTATGTTCTGAAGGGGCATGAGAGTCCCCTTATAGGGGTGCTGTCCACAGTCTTTGTGTTTCTCTTTGCTATTGTAATAGATATTGGTGTCCAGAAGAACTTCAGACCCCTAAAACCATGGTTACTTGGGGCCTAATGATTGGACATTTTTTTTCTTTGGTATGGAGAATTGAACCCAAGGCTTTTGTACTGAGCTATATATTTTTATGTTTTTATTTTTAAAATTGGGTCTTGCGAAGTCACTAAGTTGCCCAGGCTGGGTTTAAACTTGCAATGTTCCTCTTTTAGTTTGCCCAGAATGTTGGTATAACAGGTGTGTGCCACCACGCTTGGGTGGCTGGGGATTATCTTCCCTATTCCTTGAGTTGAAATGTTCACTCATGTTTGAATGGAGCTGGGTTGTATATGGGGTAAGATCTACTTCCTCTGATCTGAACTGGGATTGTGGCTCAGGATCAGTGTCTACTCAAAGCACTTGAAGTGTCATACTCTATCCCTAGAACCACCTAGAAAGACAGTAACAAATAATAATGTGCAGTCACACATCAAGTAGCAGTGAACTAAATCCAGCAGTACGGTAAAAACCAAGTACCAACTATGATATCCACCCCCAACAACTACCACTATAGCAATGATAGTTACAAAGATAATAAACTAAAAAGTTTTGAAAGATGATAAAAATACAGTTAAAAGAATAAAATGAGATGAGGGAAGAAAAGAGAAAGTTCAAGTATTAAGTATTTGAAAAAATGAAAAGGGAGAAAGCAGAAGAAAAGTAGAAGTGAAGAGAAAGAAAATCTGGGCATGGTGGCACAAGCTTGCAGTCCCAACCATGTGGGAGGCTGAGGCAGGAAAACAGAAAATTTGAAGCCAGCCTGGACCACCCAGGAAAGCACTGTCTT
Source organism: Fukomys damarensis (assembly GCF_012274545.1). Classification (NCBI taxonomy): domain Eukaryota; kingdom Metazoa; phylum Chordata; class Mammalia; order Rodentia; family Bathyergidae; genus Fukomys; species Fukomys damarensis. Next base: position 924,145 of record NW_022900920.1, read on the forward strand.
ACAACAAAAAACAAAAATAAATAAATAAATAAATAAAAAAGGACTGGGGATGTAGCTCAGTGCTGAGCATCTCTGGGTTTGATCCCCAGCATCACATGTACATACACACTCCCACCTATACAACAAAAACAAAAGGTTTAAAGTAGATATATAAATTAAAAATAAATGAAGAAATAAAGAAAAAATAGGAAAAATAAAATATAGGAATAAATAATTTCATTATTTATTATTATTATTATTAC
>NW_022900920.1:924413-967998 GCF_012274545.1 Fukomys damarensis
TACGATTAGTATTATTATTATTACTATTATTATTATTAGAAGAAGAAGAAGGGCTGGGGATGTAGCTCAGTGGTTCTGCTGCTTTCATTGCAAATGCAAGGTCCTAAGTTCAATCCCCGGTACTAAAAAAAAAAGAAGAAAGGATAGTATCAAAGAAATCAAAAAAGAGTATAAAATTATAATTTTAAAAAGAGAAAAAATATGCACTCTAATTAGCAAATGCAAGAAAAAAGCACTAAAGAGAAAATGAAAGAATTGCCTCTGGTAAGGTGCTCAAACATGTGAGCAGACTCGAGTGCTCACCACCTATTCTGACTTGTACTTTTTTCCATGTCCTCTCGAGCCGTGTGGCCCTTGGAGACAGTAAAGCTGTGTGCTGTTGCACCTTCCTGCTTTTGTGCTGTTCTCCCCACAGGGTGGTTTAGGACCCACACTGACTGCAGTGATTCTCAGCTTCCTGCTCACCATGCACATGATCACATGGAATGGTAAGTTTTGTTGGTTGGAGTTTCATCTGGCCAGATTAGTTCAGTGAATTTTCAGGGACAGGTGATACAGAGCTCTGAGTTTTGGGTGCCCCTTGTGAAGCCACTAGGCGGGCCTGACAAGCAACTGCCCTGGATAAGAAGCCATGGCAGGTTACCTGCAAGCTACTACCCACAAAGAAATCTCCCCATGGCACAGTCCCTGTGTGCAATCACACATCTGCTCAGGCTCCAGACCTCTTCAACCAGCCACCAGAGTCACCATGCCCAAAGGGCTAGGGAACTAATAATTCTGGTGTAAATCGTACAGTAAATATTTTTCAGTGGGCCTACTTCAGTGACATTCTACTGGGACCGTACTTTGTCACAAGGAAGACACTAGCCAGAACAGCTTGGCGATATCTGTGGTGTCAGGGGAAAGGAAAATACAAGGGCTATGTCTTCCTAAGCAGCAAGCTCAGGCATAACCCTCACCAACCGCTCAAGCTCCAGCCCCTATCTATGTAGCTCCTGGTCAGTTAAGTCCAAACTCCTTTTCTGCTCTGCGTTTGTTTTTGTGCCAATTTTTGTCCATTATGCCTCTCCGTCTTTCCCTCTGCATCTCCTGTCCTCCTGTGCTGTACCTTTATGCTGCCATGGGCACAGAGCCAATGTGCTCCTTCTAGCCCTCCATTCCAGTGACCTTGATCTCTGGTTCTTTCCAAACCTCTGTCTGTCTAATACTGAACTTCAGTGCATTCCTCCCTTACTGAGTTCTGCAGTTGTGTCAATTCCAAGAGCATGCTAGAACATGCTGGAACATGCTTCCTGCTCCTAATCTGACATCTTGGCTCCTCCCCTCTGCTGTCTTAACTCTTAGGTCAAATTCTACTCAGTTCCACACATAGACATGTTGATCATTAAAAAAAAGTTTTGTCCAAAACTATAACACAAAGTTATTTTAATTAAAATGTTAATTTAAAGATATAATGCAAGTTGTGTTTTATTTTCTTGTCTCTCTTCCCTATTTTCTGCCTCTGCACTTGTGCTTCCTGAACAGCCACAGTAGCCTAAACACCTAAAACTCTTTGGCTCTATCCTAGGGATCAGACTCACAAGGTCAGAATGTCCTGTGCAGAATGATAATGCCAAAAGTCCAACTGCCTCTTGGACAGTTTGACTGCCTGTGATTTCCATAATTTCTTATGAGGAAATTTGCTTTGACATATAAGTGTTTGGGGTTGCAAGCATGTTTCTGGAATGAATTACGCTCCCAAACTGTGCTGTGTAATGCTTAAGTGGGTTAAACAGATCTCCTCAAACATTCTTCACTTCTTCATGATAAAAACTTTCAAAAACATTTTAATTTAGCTCTTTGAAGGGTGTCTTCTCTTCTCACAGCCAGTCATTCCAGCTGCATAAGGCCAACATACTTTTCTTGGCAGACCATAAGGTTTTTGCAGGCAGTGCTGAGTCTTTGGAGAAAAAGGCCTGGATGGCAAATTTGAACCTGAAGCAGAAGACTACACACTGGCTTGTACTGCATCCCTAAGGGGCCAGTCCTCCATTACTCATGTACCTTAAGCTCTGTCCTGTACTTTAACTGGGGGAGGGACTATACTGACTCTACTGCCAACCTTCAGGGAGCATTAGTTAGCCCTTTGCAATCTCTGTCCTCAAAAGTTCATCATTGCTAAGGCCAACCATTCTTGGCTTAAAGGGGTTTTGGAGTACTGTTTATCCCCAGAACTGCAAAAAGGAATCAATTCTGATGCCTTTAGGAAATGGGTGGGCACTTTCAGGAGCTTTGGATGACCCAAGTCTCTACAGGTCTCCCAGGCACAGGGTGCGTGCAGGAGTCAGACTTCCACACACTGACATCTCTGAGGTTTTTTTTTTTTTCCCTGAGGTTCTTGAAGGCTCCCTGTATTTGGTTCTGACTTCTAAGCCTTGTTTCTGTGTTCCCAGACACATTAAATATAAATGTAGTAATAGCAAAGCTACTTGGAGCACTTTGGGGAAGCAAACAATTATCTGACGTCAAGAAAGAGAATACTTTTGTGCATCAGCAAGATAGGAAGATCCAAATTCCTGAAACCAGGGAATGTTAGGTGAGGGTCACTTCACCATAAGGTTGCGAGCCCCAAGGGTTTGTGTTTCTTCAGGAGTACAGAGTGCTGGCATTGGAGAAACCATAAAAAGAATGCCTGTGTCAATACCTAAATTATAAAAATAGATCTTTTGCAAAAGAGAAGGGGACCAAGACATGGAAGGAGTGTAGAGGAGGGAAGGGGGTGAAAAAAAGAATTAAGATGTGCTATGTACATGTACCAACTCCCTAGGAGAAATGCAATCATTATGTAACTGCATCCATGAGGAATGCATCATTACATACCAATGAAAAACAGAAAGATAAGGAGAGGAGAATGACATGCCCAAAGTTACCCAGTTAGTTACTGGCAAGACATCAAAGGACTTTGTAATTATGCTCAGTAATTTGCAATTGCTTTTCACTGGTGATGTAGAGGAGTGAAAACATTTAAATGTGTGACATGTAAATAACTGTATTTCAGAAGGAATTAGAATTAAGAGTTAAGGAATTAAGAAAGCTCAAAATCATGTCATTTACAGGAAAATGGATGTAAATAGGGACCATACACTAAGTGAAATAAATTAGACTCAGGAAGTCAAATACTGCATGTTTCCTCTCATATAAGGAATCTAGAAAAAAAATTTTTAAAAGAGAGATGACATGAAAAGAGAGGGGACACTTTTAGAGTAGAGGATTGGAGTTTCGGGAGGAGGAAAGGGTAAGAGAGTTAATTGGAAAGGGAAAATGATCAAAGCATGTTACGTGCATGTAAGAATGGGTCAAAACAAAAATCCACTACTCTACATAACTAATATATGCTAAAATGTTAAAGAAACTTCTAAGAGGCTTATGACCTAACAGATGACAAGAGCTTGAGCTGTAGCCATGAGAGGGAGAAAAATACTTGAGAGACATTTAGAATATAGAGTCAATAGGATTCAGAGAATTTTTTGTAAAGAGTAAAAATGAGGACAAATCAAGGATGAGTCTCAAGGAGTAAGGATTAGGCAAAAGAATGTATAAAGAATGGGTGTTATTTGCCTTTCACCCAAGTATTAAAAAAGAGAAGAAAGGGGCCTGAATGGGTAGTGAGTAAGCAGACAGGTGAACATGAATGGACAATCAGGAGAGATGTCTATCCAGAAATCTGATAAATTGGTCCACATAGATTTCTAAGAATGATGCTGAACTCCTAGCATTTGTGTCAAGCATCTCCAATGCTACCCGATCATCACAAGTGACAAATATTCTTGCATGTCTGTCCCCCAGAGCTCAAATTAAATGCCATATTCCCAAGAGACTTTCCCTAACTGCCTAAGTTGCCTCCCACCAGTGATTTCCATCACTGTACCTGCCATCCTCCTTCATAACAGTTACCAAACGTGGTAAATCACACTTACTGTCTGTGATCTTGTGCATTATCTTACCCTTCACTAGTCATTAAACACATAAATTAAACACATAAATAAATCTTTTCAGTTCCTAAGCCCCCATATAGCATGGTAAGACTCACATTCAACACATGAAGTATTTGTTGACTGAGTCAAAGCATGTGTGAAACAACTGAAGTGCTGGAGGATATATTTACAGAAGAAACTACTCAAATTAACTTTTTTTGGGGGGGTATGGGGGATTGAACTTGGGTCCTTGTGCTTGCAAGGCAGGCCACCGAACCACTGAGCTAAATTCCCAGCCCTCAAATTAACTTTTTAAGTCTACCTTTGAAACTACACAGAACAACTGTGTTTCTACTGCCTAATATTTAAAGACCTGCAATGTGTGTCCATTAGAATAAACCTAGGAAACCACAGGAAATGAATCACATCGGAGTCCAGCCAGGGCCATCATTGGGACCATGTAAACTAGAGAAACGATTACATAAGGTGTCCAAGAAGAAACTGGGCCTTGTTGCTGGTAGGCACTTCTCAGTGGTAGGGTGAAGGCTAATCCCTGGATTGGATGTTACACTGTATCATCTGTGGGATTCTCTTCAAGCCCAAGGACTCCATGATTTCACAGTTTTTCCATCAAAATTATTTAGACACTTGTTGAGATTAGTTTGCTTTGTTTTCTTATTTTTTCAAGCTTGGAGAAAAAAATGAATTTGTTCTCATTTAACTAAGCAGTTTCCTTGTTTAGATAACAGGTCTGAACTGCTTTGTTTGCTTTTCTCTTTTCTAAACTTGTAGAAAAGAGTGTTTTTGTTCTAATTTGGTTAAGGAGTTTTCTTGACTTACAGATTAAGTCGATTTTTAAACCTTGTACGAGATCCCTCTTGCTTAGTTCCAAACTGCACAGGAAGGCCCTGACCAACTGTCTAAACTCGCTGACCAATTGGCAGGATACAGGCAATAAATATTCTGTGACCTACTGAGTGAGAGTAAGTGGGACAATGGATCAGGGATGACTGATGACGGATCATGGTTGATTGCATGTGTTGGTCAACATTTCCCAGAGTCATAAGATTTCCTTCAGTGCCCAAAAGGGCCTCATATAACTGATTTATTACTATGTTGACCAGTGGCAGAAAAATAAGACAATAATCACCTTTTAAGGTTATGATTTAATTTTAGCTGTTGCTCTGCACAAAAAATCATCAATGATGCCTGTAGCCTTGATGTTTTCACCAAGGACTGAATAGACCTGTTTGTGATTGAAAAATCTTTATACTTAATGATGTAGAAAAAGAGTTAGACCCAGCCTCCCTTCTGTTCCAGAAAAGGAAAAAGGAAAGTGTGCTGGATATTTGACTTTGCTCACCACTGCTGTATACACTGCCAATCTCAAGACTAAACCTTCTTCTGCCAAAGTTGATTCTAATGGAAATGGAGATATAGACTAAACTCACAGAGCACTGAGTAACCATATACTGTCAATAACTTATCCCCAACCCCCTTCACTCAAGTGTGCATTTAACCAGCTTTCTCCCTGAGGCAAAAAGCTTCTCTTCCTTACATGCTTCAGATAAGATTAGGTCCTGTTCCTATGAACTTCCACAGGACTTTGTGCTTTTCCTTTCCCTAGAATTGCAATTGCTTCTCACATCATTTACGCTTTCAGATTATAAACTCTATGAGAGTGAAGATTCTAACTTTTTAGCACTGCATTTCTACTTCATACCATTTTGTATGCCTGGAACCTAGAAGATGTTTAATAAATGTTTAATAAGTAGCTGTGCAGGCTGGGTGTGGTGGTTCATCCCTGTAATCCCAGCACTTGGGAGGCTGAGGCAGGAGGATCGCTATGAGTTTGAGACCAGCCTGGACTACATAGTGAGTTCCAGGTCAGTCTCAACTACACAGTGAGACCCTGTCTCAAAAAAAAAAAAAATAGCTGTGCAAGCCGACGGATGGACAGGTGAAGTACTGCATCTCTATTACGGTCAAATGCCTGATGGAATCGGTCACTCTTGAAGTTAAGACAGACAACTTTTGTTTTAAAATGAGTAGAATGTACTTCCCTTTCCAACAAATAAGCATGAACATTTAGTCAAAAGTCAGTTAAAGTACTTTAGAAATACTCTTACCTAAAGCATAGTCCCTTCGAGGAACACTTGGAGGTGCTTTGACTTTTAACCTGTAGATAACAGCCATTAGACCAAGAGTCAGTGGTCAGGACAACTGGTGCCAAGTCCCACAACATAAGCTCACAACCTAGAGAGTGCAGATATCTACCAGAATAAAGGCTTCTGTTTGGTCCATCACTTTGAAAGATTTAGTAACCACAGTCAAGCCATCAGTGAGAGATCTCCCTCCTCTCCCCATCTCCCCAATGCATGATGTGGCTGAACTTGGCAAAAGTCAATTATCTCTGAGACCTCAGAATATCATTAAGCACTGAGTTTGGAGGTCCAAAGATAAGTGTTGGTTGACTGATAGAAAAATAAAAAGATAAACTGAAGTTAAATGGTTTACAAATGCTTTTAAAAATAGGGCAAAAAGGGGGAACAAGGAAGAGGGAGGGGAAAAGGACGGCACAATAAAAAAAAGTGAAAATGGAAAAAATGGAGACAAAGCTTTTGTACATAAGGAGGGGAGGAGGCTTGAGGGGGGAATGGGATAAAATAAAATAAAATTTATTTTTAAAAAATAGGACAGAAATTATGTAAGCATAATTATTTTTGTACTATTTAAAAACATTGCAAATGAGTACTGAATATCAAGATTTAAAGTTTAAAGTGAAGTATTATGTTAATAATATTCATTCTGTTTAAGAATAATTTGCTTAATGAAATTTAAAACGTATACAAATAAATAAATAAATATCCAGTAGGCTTTATTAAAATATTATAATCTTTTATACAAGCAGTGTATAGGGTAATCATATATAAAACTTATTTCACTAATTTAAAAAGTTTGTTTTTAAAAAAGTAATCTTTACAAACTAGAAATAATTTTGCAAAAAAGGTTTGCATTCGTATAGATATTCTTATTTTTCCCATTTTTTCCCTAAACACGTGTCAATAGGTTTTTCTGGGAAAGATATTAAACTTACAGAGAGAATGATCATCCAAGATGTTATAGGGAAAAACAAAAACAAAAATCAAAAGTGGGTTTCTTACTTGGGTTGGTTCAGTGAACAGCAAAATTTCAAAATACACAAGCCAGCTATTGTCCATGGCTGCCATCATTACATTAAAGAAAAGAAAGGGTATTTTAACAATACCTCTAATCATCTTAGAACAAAGGACAAATTCAGGAAAGGTTAGAGGTCTGGAATAAAAGATGTTTGAACTTTATTTGGTAGTGGCAGCTACAACAACCCCAGCATTTGCTCGTGGGACCACAGACCCATGACAACTCTGTCATAGCCTTTAGTTAAATAACCAGTGTGTTCAACTGTACTTCCTCTTTCAGCAGAACACCTGCTGCCTGGTCTTAAGTGAGAGCTTTACTGCAGGTCATTTTGAACCAAGGATCCTTTGACTTCAATCAGGGAAATAACCACAGTGGCCATATTTTCCAAACTAAGAACAAAATATGGTTTGCCAAGTAAAAAATTCTCTCGGGGACAATGAGCAAAATGTTCAAAATAGAAACTGTCACAAAAAACTGGTTGCTGTGCATATGACTGACTAGGGAACAGAGAAGTATTTTGTACATTGAGAAGTGGGATAAATCTGAAAACTGTGGAGTAATCAATCTAGACTTGCTAGTGATTGTAACAATGACTTGCAGGGCTTGTCCACAGAGGATGAGAGTCTATATTATGCTAGTCACGGGACAGACTGTAAGAACAAATTCTCCTTTTCTGTAGGATGACCACTGCCCCATAGATAGAACACCATTTATACTGCTTTAAGATGTTCACTTATAAATATTGAGGTTCATTTACATTTTATGGTTTTAGCACATCACCAAAAGTGATTATTTACTTTTAAATTTAGCAAAGATCAAAAAGGATGAAGAAACTTTATACATTGTTAATGGCGGAACATTTTGGGAATGGAAATTTTGTAACAGCAATCAAAATTTTTAAGACACAATTCCTTCCATGCAACAATTTCACTTTAGAAAAAAGAATCATTTCAGGAAGTTAGCCTACTGTTATACTCCAAATATGCAAAAACAAAATTATTGAAGTCTTCGTCGTGACAGTTAAACAAACAGAAATAGCCTGAGAATTTCAATTGATGTGATCAAATCACCCTCCAAAAACTATATTAATCAGCTATTCAATGAAGAGTATGATTTATTTTACATACTAATTAAGTAAGGTGTCTGTGATAATCCTAAATTTGGCAAAGCAATTTGATAGAATGGTGTGTGTAGTACGATGCCATGATAAAAATGTTTTTACAGACATGTACCATGGAGGATAGCATGTGTGTGTGAACATACACTGAACTTAGCCATGGCAATATATATTCCTGGGTAGTAGATTAGGGTAAGGATATGAGGAAAAGGGTGATTTTTATTTCATACAATTCAGAATTCCTTGCTTCCCACCCCCACCCCAAACCCTGTGAATCTGCATTACCTTCATTACCTGTGAATCTTCATTACCTTCACAATAAATTAACAAAATGCCATTTCCCCATTCCACTTGACTTAAACTTTGAGTGGCAAGTGAAGGTATGTATAATTTCTATTCTCTCCTTCTTCTTCTTCCTCCTCCTCCTCCTCCTTTTCCTCCTTTTTGTAAAGTTTAAAGGTTTTTAGTGTACAAAAAGATTTAGGATTATTGCTTTCCCTCTCCAGGGGTTTGTTAAAAACACATTATAAGGCAATAATCAAAAAAAGCAGAAATCAGCTTGGCACAGTGGTGCATGCTTGCAATCTCATCAGTCTGGAAGGCGGAGAAAGGAGGATTGCAAATTCAAGTCCAGTGCAGGAACTTAGCGAAAGCCTATCTCAAAAAAAAAAAAAAAAATTAAAAAATGAAAGGCTTGTAAAAGCCCTGAGTTAAAAAAAATCAGTGTTTATATAACACATATAGTATTCCAAAGATGCTAGGACTGTTTGGCAGTTTAGTTGGATTTCTCCAGATGTGGCGTGCTTTGACATTTGGTAGGCACTCTTAGCAGGCAAACTCACCTCTTCTCCATGAGAAGGAAAATCCAAGTTTCCTGAGTGCCTTGTGGACCTAATTCTCCTGCCTTGTGATCCTCACCACAGTGGCTCACAGAGAAATAAGAAAGGATGATATGCTAAACAAGCTGTAGCTCCCTACTCAGGTAGAGAAATTTGTTTACTTTTACATAGCACAGGCCAACTTATTTTACGTAAATAAGTATGAGATAGAGACTAACTTACTTTTTTATTTTGTTCATTATTCCACCTTCATTATTCTTAATATCAGTGACCATCTTTTGAAGCTGCCTGTATGAAACAAAATTAAATGCAAAATATTAATAACTAGAATCATTTTTTAAAAAGAAATCTTCCACTCTTCTTGAATACAAGACAGTAGGGTGGGGCCGGGGGGGGGAATTCCTACAGCAAAGCTTTGGGATAGCATCATTATATTGTAGTCAAATTGATCATTTGAACATTACCACCAGTTTTTCACCTTCATAGAAACTTCAGAATCTGATAGTTTCTCACATTTATCTGCATAGGAGTCTCTTGGAAGGTTATTGAAACCTCAGCACCTGGGCCTGCCCCCTTTTTCAAGTGGGTAGGTCTGAGGTCTGCATTGCTAATAAGTGGTACTGACATTGGTCAGAGATCATCCTGTGGCACCACTGGAAGGTGATAGATCATACCTTTTCCACTGTAGCTTTTCAGTTGTGCCCAAGTAAAGCAAATTCCTGCTGGGAGAAAGTAGGAGTCCTCACTAAGCCAGGGAAAAGTTTTAGATAAACTGAGTGGTCAATCTGGTAGCGTAATGTGGGGGTATGCTTTTCTTTTTTTTTTTTTTCAGCTTTAATTGAGTTTATTGGTACATTTTAGGGATACAGTAGTTACATTCATTGTTGGGATCTTGTACCTCTACATGACGTCTTGATTCTCATTTTCTCCCCTTACCCCTGCCCTCCCTTCAACCCCTCCTCCCCTCCCCATCTACAAACACTTTATTTTCATCTTTTCATTATCTCACATTTTTTTCTTTTCCCTTATTACCCTTTCTGTACTCATCCCACCTTCCCTACACCTTTAGCTCCTTTCTTCCCATTTCTAAATGTCAGTAAGGGGTATGTTTTTCTAGATGGGTTCTTCTTTGTGACTTCTCTCCTGGTGATTTAACTACTCCATGCCTTAATATTTCATTTATTTTATAGTCACATGTTCTTGGAGGGCATAGTTTGCAAAAGCTGCAGATGGAGATGAAGGGTCTGCAGGCAGAAACTACCCCTCACATTGTCCAACAGGAAAGAAGATAGGTCCTGCTTGGAGCTGAGCAGCACTGCAGGATGGTTTTGCCACCTTAATTTGAAGCTCTAAAATTAACAAAGTGTTTGGTTACATTTGGCACTGTAATTCAAATAACAATAAATAAATAAAATAACATGACCTTTTAAACTTTTTTCTTTTTCTTTTCTTTCTACTTTTTTTTCAGTTACAGGTGAATGGTGGCTGGTTTCAGAGATTACACAGCTTTTAATTTTATAATTACCCTTATTAAGCATGTAATATGTGGTAAGTAAAGGAAGCCAATTTAAAAAGGCTCCATACTGTATGATTCCAACTACGAATGCAACATTCTGAAAAAGGCAAAACTGTGAATACAGTAAAAAGATCTATGGTTTTCAAAAGCTTGAAGGTAGGGAAGGAACCATGAACAGGGAGGAGCACAGGGAACTTTTAGGAGAACAATTTTATATGACACTGTAATAGTAACATGTAATTATATATTTGTTGTATCACAATTTGGGAATAATACTGAAAACCTCACTCGTAATTCCAAACACCTCCATTAACATTTAATTGAACAGTCTTCCAAGTTTGTGCTACCCATGGAAAAGATGTATAGAGTTTATACAATTATAAAATATGAATTTTATAATCTGCATTTGCTACTTCATATCTGTGTTTACTTTATATATGTATATAAAATATGTGTATGTTTACACTTAATATTTTAGACATTTTTTGGTGATACTGGAGAGTGAACCCAGAGCCTGAGGTATACCTGAAGCCTCTGATAACCACTATTCTACTCTCAATTTCTATAATATCAGCTTTTTTAGATTCCACACATGAGTAAGATCATGCAGTATTTGTCTTTCTGCACCTGACTTAACACAATGATCTCTCATCCACTCATGCTGTTACAATTTCCAGAATTTTATCCCTATTCTATGGCTGAATAGTATTTCACAGCATAAATATAGAAGTTATCAGTTTAGGAGCACTTAAATTATTTCCATTTTTTATCTTTTATGAATAATGCTACAATAAACAGGATAGTGCAGATGTCTCTTTGACATACTGATTTCATTTCCTTTGGATATATGCCCAGTAGTGGGACTGATAGATCATTTTTTTTTGTTTTGATTTCAGTACCGAAGGTTGAACAAGGGCTTCATGCATATTACCACTGAGCTTCATCCCCAGACCTTTTCATTTTAAGACAAGGTTTTGCTAAGTTGCCCAGGCAGACTTCAAACTGGTAATCCTCCTGCCACATCCTCCTGAATAACGCATGCAATACATGACAGGCTATTTTTAATTTTTTGAGGAACTTCCATGCTGCTTTCCACAGTGCTGTACGAATTTACATTTCCACCGACAGTGTCTGTGAGTCCCTTTTTTCTGTGTTCTTGCCACTTCTTGTTATCTTTTGTCTTTTTTGGTAGTACGTATTTAAAATGAGGATACATCTCACTGTGGTTTTGATTTTCACTTCCATGATGATTACTGATGTTGAGTTTTCTCTTTTTAATGTACCCATTGGCCATTTACGTGTCTTCATTAGTTTATTTAGGTTTATTGTCCATTTTTATTTTAATTGTATTTTATTTTTGAGACCAGGTCTTACTATGAAGTCCAGACTGGTCTTTAACTCACTATGTATTCTAAGCTGGCCTTGAATTCATAATTCTCTGGAATCAGCCTCCCAAGTGCTGGGATGATGGGTGTGTTCCATCACAGGTGGCTTTATTGTTCACTTCATTGTCCACTTGGATTAACTTTTTTTTTTTTTTTGCTATTGAGTTCTTTTTACATTCTAGATGCATAGTTTGCAAATATTTTCCCCCATTCCATAGGTTGCCTATTTGTCCTGTTGATTTTCTCCCTTGCTATGCAAAAGCTTTTTAGACTGATGTAATCTCAATTATATATTTTTGCTTTTGTTCCCTGTCTTTTGGGTATTATAAAAATACTGCTCATTCTAACTCCCTTTATATATTTTGAACATTATCATATGCATGTACCACCCTTAGGCCTTAAATATACCTTTCTTGCTTCTGGAAACAGAATGGCTTTTATGTAGCTGAAACTCTGCTCCAGGAAGTTGTGTCAAGAAGTGGTAAAGTATCAGGACCCTACCTAAGCTCGAGGAAGGAGACAGAGGAGACAACACCAGAACTGAGGAGTCCAAAAGAAACAAGAAGAAACGTGATGATGAATGCTGAATGCCTAACTTCTGAAAGCCAACAGGAGACTTGGGCCTGGGGACAGGAAGGGAGGGAACAATCTAGGTTCTGTCCTGTGCCTTCAAACCCAGTCTGCCTGCCAGGTGACTCTCTGGAACATATTTGCTAAGATATGGTCTAGTTTACCTTATTTATTTATTTAAAACCCAAATTACTGGGCTTTAAACTATACCAATGGGGAAAAAAATTCCAAGAAAGACCAGCAATCTGTATTTTAACATATTTCTGAAGACTGAGGACTCTTGGATATACCAGAGGCTATTAAGAATCAGTATTAAAGGACCATCCCAGGTTTATCTCCTTCTAGGTCATGCTTAATTATGGAGAGCAAAACAGAAATGTTCCTAGCCTCCTGAGTATCATTCCCTGTCCACTATTGCCTGGAATATCTTTCATGGCAAATCTTACTCTTGATTCCAAAATGACAGGCCAGAGATTCACCTCAACACTTTCCCCAGGACAGGAAACACACCAACAGATAAGAGTTAAACTCAATGGTAGAACATGGGCTTTCAACAAGGGAGAAGAGCTAGGGGAATAAGCTGTGGCTGCTGGTGGCCAGGCCTTACATTCACTTATGCTTGTGACAGCACACATTGGGCACAGAGGTGCTTCTCATGTGCCCAGCACCAGAGCAGTGGTTCATGAACCACACACACAACCCAGCCTTCTTCAATGAGTATTTCTTGAATTGAAGGTAAGACCTTATATCAGTGGCAGTTTCCCTACATTGTCTCCTCCTTCAAATAAGAGTTAGGCTAGAAAAGTGGTCTTGACTTTGGCTGCACAATAGAATCACTCAGGGAGTTTTTATCACCTTGATACTAGGGCTTCACTCCAGGCCATTTAAACCAGCATCAATGGCTTTAAGTGATTTCACTGTGCTGCCAAGATTGAGAACCATGGGCAGCTTTATCAGTGCAGGATTTCCTTGCGCATCCCCCATGAAGATCCTGGCTAAGAAAGACAAGGAGGAGAAGCATCCATAGAGACAGCTGCCCTTCAGAACAGTTCCAGGCATACAGAGGCTAGAGCAAGTCCAGGAAGGACAGGGTTGGCAGGAAACTAAGTTGAGCCCCTGCATAAAGGGATTCTGGCCAGATAAACAAAGAGTAGTCCAGGAAAATTCATATTTTACAAAATATATTTCCTATAATTTTATTAAATATGGGAGATGATTTAAAAGATGGCACCATCTGCCAGTAGTATATTTTTAAGAGGCAGGAAACAAAAACATCAGAAAGCATCTCACTTTCATTTTAGAATTCTTTAGTCCACACACAAAAGAACATAAAATAATAAGATTTTACTCTGTGTTGCTTTGTTCTCTCTCCCCCCCCACACACACACTCATTCACTTACACTTCTGTCTTCCCAGAAAAGGTTGAAGGTAAAATAATACTAATCAGAAAATCCCTTTTAAATCTGGATTTAAGAACAGATTAAAGAGGTTCTCAAATGAAATCAGTTCCTTGCAAACAAACAAAGCAGGTAAGTTCTTCCTTCATCCCCCGTGTTGTAGCCCTGGATCCCATCCTTAAATTCACCCCTTCAGTATCTGTAGGGCTAGTGTTCCTGCTGAGCCAAGATCAAAGTGGACACCTTCGCCTTTACACCTGGAAAATGCACTGTGGCCCTCCAGTCCAAGTTGCAAGAATTTATTGGGACATTTTTCAATTTTGATTTCTAAAACTTAGAGCTCAGCAGGCTACTCTGTTCTAAAGAGCCTGCAGTAGCTACTGCATACCAAATCAACACAGACTTTTTTTTAAAACCTTGGCCTGCAGTTACTGAATTTCACCTTGGGGACTAGCTGTACAGATGTCCTCAGGACATCTGTGTTAATTCAAATGGCCTGGTATCTCTATGTTTCTAGGGTTACTTCAGAAGTAAAATCTGTTACCACTGGTATATACAGAAGCAGTGAACATATTCAATCTCTTGGCTACTTTTACTGTGAATAGATTTTAAATTTTTTTAATTCTAAATTTGTTTTTTAAAACTAAAAATGTTTTAATGATCATCACTAGGTCTGCTAATTACTGGCTGATTTCCTCTTTTGGGGGTATTTATATGATTTAATATTTCTTTTTAAGAAGTCATGCATTATTTTCTAGTATATTTTAATTTATTCAATTTTAATACAAGTTTATTTTAGAAAATTTAAAGCTGCCAAACAAATAAGAAGAAAATAGAGCATCATCCATTGTCCTTGGATTATCAGGCTTGAAAGTTCTGAGCTTTCTTTTATCTTTCTCTTTGATTCTTCACCTCCAATCACTACTCATATCAGAAGAGCGAGGAACAGCAAGCAGGTGTCAGAAACAGGAAGTACAAAGGCTCAGAGATGAAATTGCCTAGGGTAGTGATGGTGAATCTTTTAGAGCTTTCAATTATACAAATAGCCCACTGTGGCATAAGAGTAATAGGCTTGTCTCAGCTTGTCTAGGGTGTGAGAGAAGCTGAGAGTAGCAGGAATGTGGGTTTTTCGGGAGAGATCTAGTCAAAGATGGGGTTGAAGGGCTGGGAATAGGTGTCAAGAACCTTGCTAGTCTACAGGCCAAGGAAATGGGGTTATAGACAAGGGGAAGTCCTTGGAGACCTTGTCTCAGTTGTTTCATGATGAAGGTGAGAGAATGGAAGAGGGCTAGTCAAGGTGACGCTATTGCCTGGGAAACCAACATGGAGGCAACTTTGCTGAGCCCAAGCCCATGACAGTGAGGTATCGAAAGCATTAGGGGTGCCCTTTAGGGCCTGAACTAGATAGGAAGAGGGAGATGAGGCTGCTTGACTCACAGCTGCAAGAGCAACTTAGGAGTACAAAGCCAGGTTTGCTGTTTGAGAGCCTGAGGTAAAAGTCAATAGTAGTATTAATCCTTTCTTCAATTAAAATTCAATATTTTATTCATCATGGATTCTGCATTAATTTTGTTTTTGATAGACATATTATTTTCCCTAGATTACTTATTTTTCTATGTTCCCTCTTAAAGTTTAATGTCATGATGACTTATTTTATACAAGACATTTATTTGCCTTGTTTATTCCATGGATGTTTAGCAAGTACACAATGAGCAACTCATATCCAGGATATAAAGCCAAACTGCACACAAACCCTGCCTTCTGGTATGCAGAACAGAGATCCTGTCCTTCTGGCCTATGCAAAGTCAGAGAAATGATAAAGAAAGAGATGGAGCATTCCTGGAAGCAAGTATAACTTTGATTCCCAAACCAGGGAAAGACGCAACTAAAAAAAGAGAACTACAGGCCAATCTCCTTAATGAATATAGATGCAAAAACCCTTAATAAGATATTAGCAAACAGAATACAGAAGATCATCAAGAAGATCATACATCCTGCCCAAGTCAGAGTTATTCCAGGAATGCAAGGATGGTTCAATAAAGGTAATACACTATATTAACAGAGTCAAGAACAAAAACCACATGATCCTCTCGATAGATACAGAAAAAGCATTTGACAAAATTCAACACCCATTCAGGATAAAAAAAACCCTGCAAAAAATTGGAATACATGGTCTATATCTCAATTTAATAAAGGCTATCTATGAAAAAACAACAGCCAACATCATATTAAATGGCCAAAAACTGAAAACCTTCACATTAAAATCAGGAACAAGACAAGGATGCCCACTATCACCACTCCTCTTTGATGTAGTTCTGGAAATATTAGCCATAACAATTAGACAAGAAATCAAATTAAAGCAATAAAGATAGGAAAGGAAGAAGTTAAACTGTCATTATTTGCTGGTGATATGATACTCTACATTGAAGACTCAAAAAACTCTACCAAAAGATTTCTAGACTTAATTGAAAGAGTAGCTGGATACAAGGTCAACACTTAAAAATTAATAGTCTTCTTGTACACAAATAACAGACTCACTGAGAGAGAAATTAGGGAAACAATTCCCTTCACAATAGCATCAAAAAAAAAATGAAGTATCGAGGAATCAATCTAACAAAAGAAGCAAAAGACCTCTACACTGAAAACTATAGCACTCTGAAAAAAGAGATAGAAGAGGATGTAAGAAAATGGAACGATATCCCCTGCTCCTGGGTAGGAAGAATCAACATAGTGAAAATGGCCATACTACTAAAACTGCTATACAGATTCAAGGCAATGACAATTGAAATTCCAACACTATATTTCACAGAATTAGAAAAAAGAATCCAAAAATTCATTTGCAACCAGAAGAGACCTAGAATAGCAAAAGCCATCCTAGGCAACAGATACAGGGCAGCAGGTATAACAATTCCCAACTTGAAACTATACTACAAAGCCACTGTGATAAAAACAGCATGGTACTGGCAAAGAAACAGACCTGAGGATCAGTGGAACAGACTAGAAGACACAAAAACAACTCCAGATGTACTCAGCTACCTCATTTTTGACAAAGGAGCTGACCATCCCCCCTGGAGGAAAGATAGCCCCTTTAATAAATGGTGTGGGAAAAACTGGATTTCAACCTGCCAAAGATTAAAAGTAGACCCTTATCTTTCACCATGCACTAAAGTAAAATCTAAGTGAATTAAAGATGTAAATATTAAAACAGAAACACTAAACTTGCTCGAAGATAAGTTAGGCAGAACTCTGGAAGACATTGGCATAGGAAAAGACTTTATGAACAAATCCTCAGTAGCATGGGAACTAGCAGAATCAACAACTGGGATCTCATCTTATTAAAAAGCTTCTGCACTGCAAAAGAAACCATCAACAGAACTAAGAGACAACCTACAATATCGGAAAAAAATTTTTACCAGCTGCTCCTCAGACAAAGGACTACTATCTAGAATATGTAAAGAACTCAAAACAATCAGCCCCCCCACATATAAAGACCCAATTCAAAAATGCTCATCTGAAATGAGCAGACATTTCTCAGACAAAGAAGTAAAAGCAGCAAGAAAATATTTGAAAAAACATTCCACATCACTGGTCATTCGAGAGATGCAGATGAAAACAACACTGAGATTCCACCTCACCCCACAAAGAATGGCTGCTATCAAGGAATCAACCAATAACAAATGTTGACAGGGTTGTGGGGAGAAAGGAACCCTTCTCCATTGTTGGTGGGAGTGCATACTGGTGCAACCACTGTGGACTGAAAGAGCTGGGACTAGAGGTTCCACTTGACCCAGCCATCCCTCTGCTGGGTATCTTTCCAAAACAATTAAAGGAATCATACCACTGTGATATATGCACACCAATGTTTATAGTGGCACAGTTTGTAATAGCTAAAACTTGGAAACAGCCCATTTGCCCATCAGTTGGAAATTGGATAAAGAAGATGTGGTTTTTCTATAAAATGGAATACTACTCAGCCATAAAGAATGAGAAATTAGATTCATTCATAGGAAAATGTATACATATTGAGGATATATTCCTAAATGAAATAAATAAGTCACACATGTGTAAATATTGAATAGTTTCTCTGCTGTGAAAAACTATAATGGTACATAAGATCCTAATGAGATAATTGACAACGTGAAATAGGAAGAAAAGGGCTAAAGGTGTAGGGAAAATGGGAAGGGTAGGGGAAAGGTAATAAGGGAAAAGAAAAAAATATGAGAAAATGGAAATAAAGTATTTGTAAATAGGGAAGGGAGGAGGAGGTGAAGGGAGGGCAGGACAAGGGGAAGAAATGAGAACCAAGACCTGTCATGTAAAGGTACAAGATCCCAATAATGAATGTAACTGTGCTGTATACTTAAAATGTACCAATAAACTCAATGAGAGAAAATAAAAAAGAAAGAAAGAGATGAAGGATTCTCTGATTTGCACTCATCATTCTTTTGGATAGGTTCTGTCTTGCAGCTGAAGTCTTTGGCTCCCAGCTTGCCCTTTTGAAGAAGGCTACTTTTTTCACTGCTCTCTTATTTGCATGCAGCAGAACTCCTCCAATGGCCCGCTTCCCACCTCGGCCAGTCTGGCCCAGGCTTCTTCATGCTTACTTCCTCCAGCCTGATCTTCCTGTGGCTTTGCTGGTGCTATATTTAGATTTGCAAAGTCAGCCCTGAGACTGCTTCCTTCTAAAAAGTGAGTCTGAAGGATGTGGTGGTGCGCGCCTATAATCCCAGAACTCAGGAAGTTGAGGCAGGAGAATTGTGAATTTAAGGCCAGTGTGGGCTACATAGTGAGACCCTCAAATGAAACAAAACAACACAAAACAGTAAGCCCGTGGAAAAGCTGGCACAGAAGTGGCAATGATGCCTTCCTTAGGAATAAACTGAGGAAGCCCCTGAGGTTAAGTTACTGACCACCCACCCCATTCCACAGATGCAGATACTGAGGCTCAGAGAGACAACCACCGGTGTTTCAGGTTATCTGTCATTGAAATCCAGACTCCTAATTTTGCCTTTAATTAAGGTAGACACAGAAATGTGGAAGTAACAAACTTCAGAAATATTTTAGGTAAATCTGTTTTTTTTTGTTTTGTCTTGTCTTTTGGTTTTTGTTTTTTGAGACAGGTTCTTGTTACGTAGTCTAGGCTGGCTTTGAACTTACTAAGTAGCTCAGGCTGGCCTCAAACTTGCAGTGGTCCTCCTGCTTCAGCTCCTGAGTGCTGGGATTATAGGTGTGCACTACCATGCCCAACAGGTCAACCTCTTTCTGTCCCAAAAGAGGAAATTAAATTCCAGGGAAATTTGATGATTGCCCCAAGATTAATTTAGTTGAAGATCTCCATCTCTTTTTGTTGTATTTAGTTCCTTCCCTTTGTACATCTAGCTTTGGTCTCCTGCTTGGAAGACAAGTTTTCTAATGGCTGAGAGGTACCTCCACATTCCTTGGTCATAGCCCAGAGCCGTGATTATAGTAAGAACCAACAAGCCACTGACACAGGCCAGTGATCAGACCCAGAAAATCAATAACAGCAATAGAAAAGGCAGTGTTTATTAAGTGTATATTATGTACCAAGCACTTTGCACACTTTATCTTTTAGTCCTCACAACCTTCCTATGGGGTAGATTCTATTTTTTATCCCATTTTTTATTGTGATAAGAAAAAATCTGAACCATTTTAAATATACAGTTCAATAGGATTAAGTATATTCACATCATTGTAGTTATTCTTATTTTTAAATTAAAATTTTAATATGTAATGAGTGTTTAGAATAAACATCAATATTTTCTTTTTCTTTTCTTTTTTTCTTTTTGTTTTTTTGTATTTTTGAGTTTTTTTTTATTGAGACAGGGTCTCACTGTATAGTTGGGACTGACCAGGAACTCACCATGTAGCCCAGGCTGGTCTCGAACTCACAGTGATCCTCCTGCCTCAGCCTCCTGAGTGCTGGGATTACAGGTATGCACTACCATGGCTGGCTACGTTATTGTAATGTTTTAAGCACTTGCTTTTCTGTGGGGGGTAGCACCTTTTTTTGTTTTTTGGTACAGGGGATCAAACTCAGGACCTTGTGCTTGTGAGGCAGGCAGCAGCACCACTGAGCTAAATCCCCAGCCCAGTTACTCTTATTTTTATGAATGAGGACAGTTACTCAGAAAAATTAAATAATTTTTCTTAATCCTATAGGATTGGTATTCAAAGTCATGAGTGACTCCACTAACTTATTTTGACTTAACCCCTCACTAAGACAGGTGACTGACTTCACTGGGCCTCTCTGGTCACTTTCCCCTCTGTGCCTGGAGATGGTATTCAATCTGTCTATTAGCCCAGCAATCACTGCTGAGGACACAGGTTTCTCCACTCTTGCCTTGCTATTGGTCCCTAAAGTCAGAACTTTTACATTTTACAGAATGGGTTCTGGGAGACCTGTTTCAGTCTTTAGGGAGAACCCTCCTCCCCGCAAAAGAAGAAGAAATGGGTAGCAGGAAGAGGAAAAGGGAGTTGTTATGGATTGTGTCTAGGTGTCTCCCACAGCCTCAAGCAGTCTTAGGTGGGGCTTTTGGGAGGTGGCTGGATCTAGGCTGTGTGACACTGGGATCAAGGATGTGATGCTGGAATTGATTCTTGGTGTGGGGATAGGATTAAGTCTCTCCCACCCTAGGTGTGAAAGTTACCTCTCTGCAGGGTGGGTAGCCTGCATAGCATATAAGGAACAGAAAGAGTATCTATCACTGCTTGTTGCTATCGCTGCTTTCTGCTAGTCACTTTCTGTTAGTCACGCTAATGCTTTGCTGCCTCTGCTCGCCATGAACTATTTCTGCTCTTCAATGCCTCACTGCCACGCCATCCTACCATGGAGCCAGCTGACTACAAACTGAAACCTCTACAGACAGAGCTGAAATAAATCTTTTCTCCTTTTACTGTGGGTGTCAAGTATTTTTGTCTCAGCAATGAGAAAAGTAACTAAGACAGGAGTAGTGCACACAGGTGACAGAAAAGAATGTGGCAAGGGCTCTCTAGGATCAGGAATATGCTCAGAAGCAGGGTGGCTGAACAGAGAAGCTACAAGGAGACCACTGTCACATCCCCATGTGTTCTTCTCCACAGCCTAATTAGAAAGGCCACCTGAGAGTCCTAGAGAGGAGGGTCTGTCTCCACCTGACACAGGAGCATTTTGCTGCCAGAATTGTTTCTTACTAACAACCTGTCAACCATAGAAAGTAAGCTGCAAGTTTCCTCTGGCAGTTCACACCCTACCATTTCTTTCTTTCTTTTTTTCTTACCAAGATCTGCAACTATTTGGTGGTAACCCTTGGCGTGTTTAACTGCTGAGCTGGGTAATAAGCAGACAGAAAAACTGGGCTGGCACAAACAATTATGAGCAGGGATGGTTCTGCAAATCCCTTGTATCCTTCAAATGATCCTGGTCCATTTACCTTGACAGAGTCGGGCATGGGCCAGGCCACCCTAAGACTGATGAAATGACAAGGAAAAACTGTGTTATACTAGCTTAAAAAAAATTCTCAGATTTGCCACTTGATACAACAGCAGAAATTGTAAGGCTGCTGCCCTCCTCCCCCACATCAGGGGTGGAGAACCCTTGGGACCTCTAGGATTACAGGATTTTTTTTTCCTCTTGGCACTTGGGAACCTTGCTGGACCTTGCTTTCACCCACCCACAATGAGGGCTTGGAGGTAGGCAAAGGGAAACTTCTTTACAAATAATACAGAAGCCAGTTGCGAAAACCAACAAAGTTAGAGGAGGCCCCAGTATCCACAGACTATAGACTCTTCTTGGGTTCACTGTGTTGAATTCTGATGTGTTCTTTGTAAAGGTACTGACAGTAAAAATCTTAACATATTCACCGTCAGTTTTCCCCCACCACTATAAAAATTATTGTGTAAAATCAATGTTTCCAAACCAAAACAGTTATAAATAAAACCAACTGGCAAAAGCAAAGCAAAGCAAAGCAAAGCAAAAAACAGTTCTAATTATGTTTCAGAAAATTCTGAAAATGTAATACAGAAAATGAATGTATTTTAATAATTTGAACATATCCTTCAAAATTACACTAAATTTCTTTTAAAAAATAGAATCGTGGTTATGCCTACACGGTACCATAGGCAGTTCTCACCCTTGTCTAGGCATCCATTTCTGTAGCTAAGAGCAAAGATATTTTCAAAGAATAAAACATGATTTTGAGGGTTGTTTTTTCCCATATCCTGAAAAGATTTGACCCAGTGAAATTTTTTTTTCCTGGGCTCTGAGTTAGACAAGTACACTCAATAATATTTAGTAAATTTTACAGTCAGCCACTGTCTAGTTCCAGACATTTTTATCACCCCAAAAGAAAACCCAATATCCATGAAGCAGTCGTTAACAATTTTTAAAGGGATGTTTTTCAATTTACTTTTGAAGTATTTTACTGTTTATTTTTGGCAGTGCTGGGAATGAACCCAGGGCCTTGTGCATGGTACCCAAGTTCTCTACCACTGAGCTACATCTCCGGCCCTGTTCTAAGTATCATAAGACACTGTTGACAGCATTCATTCTAAAAAGTAGCATAGAATATGTCAGGCCCAATCAGCTGTGATGATTTCTGATGTGGTGGTGCTGTGAAATTAGGAGCCCTTCCATTGTAAAGAGGACCTTGACTCTGATTAGTCTGTAAAGACAGCATAAAAGCCAAAATAATCACATATATGTATAATCCAGGCTTGTAATGATTGGACACTGCATTTGGCATCTTCTTTTTTAAAAGCACTTTTCTCATATTCCTATTTGATTCTATTATAGTTTTTGCACTAAAATAAAACTGCTCTTGCGTTCCTAGTGCATCTACTAATAAATATGGCACTAATTATACTTTTTGTTCATCCCACATCTTTTTACAGTTTGAGCCAAGTAAAGTTGCAAAGTGAAAAAAAAATGGAGCTATGTTGAATCTCCAATTCTCTGTTCTATATTTCAAGAAGCTTGGACATAGCCTCCCCCAGGAGAACTCTACTTACTTAGTTAGGTGTGGTCTCCTCCTCCTCTCCCCAGCCTTATCACCACGTTCCTGAACAAGAGTCTATTCCATTCAGCTACCAACTATTGATCGAACTCCTTGGGTGGGGGCTGGGGCAGACAGCTCTCTGCCCTGTGGAGTTTTTATTGTTGTTATTTTTGTTTAGTTGGGTTTTTTCCCTACCAGACATTAAACTCAGGACCTTGCCCTTGCCAGGAACACAGGGCACCACTAAGCTACACCCTGCCCCTCCCCTGTGGTTTTGAGCTAGCTGTCAGATAAATGATTCTTGCCTGGGTGCTGGTGACAGATAAATGGCTTGGTTCCTTAACCTGTTACAGTTAGTGATGAGTAGTGAACAGAACCCCAAATTGCTGCCTCATCCTGTGTCTCTCTAACAACATAATATATGGATAAGGAAGTCAAAACCAGGGAATGTTTTAAGACATTCACTGAGCTCTTACTCCCTGATTTACATATTTACTACCACAATGTCCCATAAGGACATTGGTCTCATAATCATATATCACAATATATATGTACATATATTTATATATGTATTTATATTTATATACATTTCCATACACACACACATATATTCCCACTTTCCTCATAAAAAAAATAGGCTAAACAAGATTGGGTGAACTTCTCAAAGACTCTGAGCTAATGAATTCAGAGCAAAGATTGAATTCCAAGTCTGGCTGATTCCAAAGTTCGTGTATTTTCCAGCCCAGCAAAAATGCCTTTCAAGGGCACCCCTTAAATTACACTTTGGTGTTGCCTGCTCAGTCTGTATGGGAGGCCAGCTCTGCACTGTGTAATTGTAACTCACTCTCAGATGACGTGAACTACTGTGGAAGATTCCTTGAGAAACACAGAGCAGTGTGGTTTGGAATGCATAGAATTCAAATTTGGGCCTGGAAACATGCAAGAACTTGAAATACTAACAGTATGAATTTGACAAGGTTTCCCTTGAGTCTCTGACTAGTAAGCTGATTGCTTTATTTTTAAAAAGATGTGTAGGAAAAGTGTACACTGGCTAAGCTAGGTTGTCATATTAGCCGATAAACAACAAAGAAAGAGAGCAGAAAAGATGGCATGGCCACGTCCTCTTCACAGGCAATAATGGAAGTGTGTTCTAGGGTTAGCTTGGCTGTGTGATACTGAACAGATAACTTCACCTCTCCGGCCTCAGCTTTCCTGAGAAACAAAGAGGCTGGAAAGATGACCTCTCGGGTCCTTGTAAGGTGAGTCAGCCATGCTGTCTACCCAGTGGTGGGGAGCAGGTGTGGCCACACGCAGACACTTTGGCCAGCTCTGGCTACCTAATAAGAGCCCAGTGTAAAATGAAAAGTCAGGCATTTTATTGAAATTATTAAGAATTTCAACACTGCAACCGCAGAGCATCAAGCTAGGCACAAGGGCTCTACTGTGTGCTTGGCCATGCGCCCTGAAAGTCCAGTGACTTGGCTGTTTGTCCCCTGCACTGTGAAAAGGGGTGACATCAGAAGGTCTGGGGCCTCTTCTTTAGGAAAGAAGTCAGTAGCAAAGTGTGGCCCAGCAAGGGAAAAGCACATGTTCCTCAAGCTGGCTTCCATGCCATCCTCTTAGAACAAGCATTGTCACTGCCAAGCTAGACCAAGGGAAATGGCCCATTTTGGAGGCCTACACTGTACTACCAAAAATGGTTGTAAAAATAAGCTTGTGGGAGTAGCTGCCAGTGGATTCTCTTTCAGGAGGGAGGTGAAGGCAGGAGCGGGTGGGTCAAACGAGGAGGAGCCGGGCCTGTGGGAGGAGCCCTTTGTGGAGCAGAGAACCCTCAGCTGTGGAATAACTTATGAGGCGGAAGCAAGTGGAGCAAAAGACAAGCTTGCTCACTGAAGGACGGAGAGCTGAAGGAGGAAAAATAAATGCACCAGTGATGAGGAGGCTCCACAAACCGCTGAGAGGTCAAAACCCCTAGGGGAATTTTCCACTGCATCCAGGCATCTCTGTCACTGGAGCTGCTGCCATAGTGCTGGAACCTGAGGACAGCAGCTAGTGTCACATGTTAGGGTTCCTAGCTGCCTTAGTCTGGAGGCAGACACCTGTATGGAGGATGGAATTTCATCCAGTATTCATTTCCAAAGCAACAGGGGTTCATCTCTTATTCCCCAATTGTGTGCTTGGTTCATGAGGGTCTAGGACAGGGATGGTGAAACTTTTCGAGTTTTAGACTGTTTAGAGTTTGAGAGTGATAACAGACAGCCTGCTGCAACACACGTGCCATATGGTTCACCACCACTGGTCTAAGTGCAGCAAGAACATGGAATGAGAAACATAAGGCCATTCCATTCCTAAGAGCTTAAATGTCAACATCAGATAGGGCAAATGGAGAGAAGCAGGGCACCTTAAAGACGCAGAATCCCCCCACCCAAAAAGAGTAGATACAAGATGATGACTTGCTACAACATGGATAAACCTTGAGACATTACACTGAGTAATATAAACCAGTCACAGAAAGACAAATACTTATGCAAGGTCCCTGGAGTATTTAGATTCACAGTGAAAGAAAGTAGGGTGGTGGCTTCCAGGGGCTGAGAGGAGGAAGGGATGAGGAGCTATAGTTTAACAAGGATAGAGTTTTGGTTTCACAAGACGAAAAGAGCCCTGGAGATGGATGCAATTGATGCTTCTCAACTGTACACTGAAGAATGGTTAAGATAGTAAATTTTATGTTATGGGTATTTTGTCTCCATAAAAAAAAAATCAGCCAATAAAAAAGTAAGGGGCATCAATAAGAAGTAATCAAAAATCCAGAAAGACAGGTGTCTGACAAGAAGGCAGTGGTCGTGATTCTCTGCTGTCCTGCAGTGCTGAAGTCTTAGGTAGATTTTTAAGGTTTCCTTAGGGAAAGTCTACCTACTGTGAGCAAGAGCACTGTGTCTCATAAGCTTGGAGGTAGGATCGAGGATCACACGTGAGCTTTGTGCATCTGACCTTCCAATAGATATTAGCCCCTGACCACCTGGACCCCTCACATGACCCTTCTCACCTAAGAGAATAGGATCTTTCCTGAGATCTTGATATGATCAAAAGCAATGTGAAGAGTCATTTTGTAGAGGGAGGGAGGGAAGATATAGATTTGCCTCATAATAGAGATGAAATAAGCTGGAAGAAAAATATTGCATCCTCAAAACCCACCTATCCATTTCAAAAAAATATTCACCACTGATCACAAAGAGCCTATCCTGGCTCACGGAATTTTTTTTTCCAATTCTCTGTCCCAGAGACGCTGCTGCAGAATTTTCATATATGACTAAGAAGATATCAAGAGATGGACAACAAATGCATATCATCTCTCTGCTGCTTGCTTTCTTCTTTCATTATTGAGACATAATACTTATACACATTTCAGGGATAGAGTAGGACAGCTCAATATATGTATGTAACATATAAGGACAAAATCAGAGTAATAAGCATTTCCATCTCTTCAAACACTAATCATTTCTATGTGTTAGGAACTTTTAGACTTCCCAGTTATTTTTCAATATATCACAGAATATTGTTATTATAATTTAGGAGAACTCCAGAACGGATTCCTCCTTTCTGTGATTTGGTGCCTATTATTTAGTCCCTGTTAGCCTATGAGGCTACAGAACACCACCATTAATTCCTCCTTCCCAACTGTGATTTGACACTTATTGTGTAGTCTGTTTTCCCTTTATGAAGGAAAATATGAGGTATTTGTTTTTCTGTGTCTGGCTCATTTCACTTAACATAATATCCTCCTGCTCAATTTACTTTGATGGAAACAACAGGATTTCATTCTTTTTATGGCTGAATAATATTTATGTATGTATGCACATAGGCACATGTATGTGTTACATTTTCTTTATTCAGTCATCCATTGATAGACACCTCAATTGATTATGTATCCTGGCTGTTGTGAATAGTGCAGCAATATGCATGGGTATTCAGGTGTTGCTTGCCATAATTTCATCTCTTTTGGAAATATACTCAGTTATCAGATTGCTGGAACATACGGTAGACCTAGTTCTAGTTTTTAAAGGAATCTCCATTCTGTTTTCCAGTTTCTATACTAATTATCATTCCCACCCACAGTGTATAAAGTTTCCCTTTCTCTGTGTCTTTTCTAGCATCTCTGATTCTTTGTCTTTTTGATAATAGCTATTCTGACTGGGGTGAGGTGGCATTTTGTTGTGGTTTTGATTTGCATTTCCCTGGTGATTAGTGATACTGAGCCTTTTTGTAAGCTTCTTCTGAGAAATGTATATTCTCTTCTGAGAAATGTGTATTTAGATTTGATCTTTTATTTTATTGAGTTTGTTGGTACATTTTAGGTATACAGTACGATTACATTCATCATTGGGATCTTGTACCTTTACATGACAGGTCTTGGTTCTCATTTTTTCCCCTTGTCCCTGCCCTCCCTTCACCCCCTAGATTTTATTTTTTAACTAGGGTCCTATGGTAATGATCACCTCCTGGACCTCAGGGCAGCACATTCTGTTCCAGGACAAGCACAGTGTGCCCAACTCTGTCCTGAATTTGGCTACTGGCTCAGACTCAGAAGCCTTTGAACCGTGTGTGTGTGTGTGTGTGTGTGTGTGTGTGTGTGTGTGTGTGTGTTTTGCTGGAGATCAAACCCAGGGCCTCACACATGCTAGGCAAACGCTCTACCACTGGGCTGCATCCCTAGTCTTAGCTCTTGGACCTCTTAATAGTTGTGTTATAGCCTAATTTGCTTTTTTCTCTTTTTTTTTTCTTGCTATTTTTGAGACAGGGTCTCACTGTGTAGTTGAGACTGACCTGGAACTCACTATGTAGCCCAGGCTGGTCTCAAACTCACAGCGATCCTCCTGCCTCAGCCTCCCAAGGCTGGGATTACAGGCGTGCGCCACCACGCCCAGCCTAATTTGTTTTTGTCCCACCATTAAGGGTTTCTCATCAAAGTTCACTCTGTCTACTTGCAGAAGTAGAAGCAGAGATTAAAAACTTTGCATTTCTTATGCCTAGAAATTTTTTCCTGTTCTCATTTCTCTACCCAGGAGAGAATAAAATACATCTAAATGGTACATGTAAATCACAGAATCTAACTATGTTTGACATAAAAAAAATTTAAACCACTTCATTGAACTGAAGCTGAGGCAGAAGGATCACAAGTTTGAAGTTAGTATTGGCAGCTTAATGAGATCCTGTCTCAAAATAAAAAATGAAAAAAGGCTGGGGATGTAGCTCAGTGGTAGAGTGCCCCGGGTTTGATTCCCAGTACCTAAATACATGCATATGGTTTTACTTTAAAACTAATTGCAAAAAACTCCTTTTCCCTTGACAATCCACTCTCTCAAAACTGTTCTAGACTGGGGCCAGGGATTTAGCTCAGCGGTTCGGTGGCCTGCCTTGGAAGTGCAAGGACCCGAGTTCAATCCCTGGTACCAAAAATAACAACAACAAAAAAAACTGTTCTAGACTAAGATGATCAGTCTGCAGTGAGCAGAGACCACAATTACAAAGATAAATATTGTATAGTCTACATTTAGATATATTCTGTCACTATCAGCACATACAGATGAGTGTGTGCTTCTTGTTCTTCAGAGACTTCATTCCACTGTTTGCTAACAGTGGCATTATTTACATTTTAGGCCACACAATTCTTTGGTGCAGTGACTGCCTTGTCATTGTGGAATGCTTAGAAGCATCCCAGTATCTATATCCTAGGTGTCAATAAGACTCTCCCAATTCTGAGAACCAAATATCCTCCCAGAGACACCGTTGTCCAGGTGTAGAAGTCTTTTTTTTTTAAAGAAACATTTCTGGTATAGTTTTCCCCCCATTAAGTTTATTGGTACATTAAAGCAAACAATACAATTATATTTATCATTGGGATCTTGTAACTTTACACGATAGATCTTGGTTCTTATTTTTTTCCCCATACCCCTGCCCTCCCTTCACCCCCTTCACCCTTCCCTATTTGATCTGAATAGTACAGCTAAGTCTTGGGAGAAGCCAGGGGAATAATATACCCATGGAGTCTCCCCACCATCCTTGCTCTGTCTCCCTCCCTCTCTCCCTCCATGTCTCTTTCTTTCATGTGGTGCTGGGGACTGTACCAGGGCCTTGCACAGCTTAGGTAAGGGCTCTACAGTTGATCTAGATGCCTAGCCCAACAAGCTATCTTTAGTATTCCTATCCCTCTCTCCTTTATCCCTCATGTTCTTTAGCAGGCTCAGATTCATGTTATTACAAAAGGGCAGTAGTGAGGTCATCACTGAAGATGAACAAAGCTACTATTACGCTCCACATATTGGATTGGGTCCATCATCTATTGGGGGAAAGCTAAAGAGATTGATGGCAAGTGTAAAAGAAAAAAAAGAAGAAAGGAAGGAAGAAAGAAAAGAAAAGAGAAAAAGAAAAAGAGTACCTCAGACATATGAGTTCCTGCTTATGGTTTTCCAGGAACAGCTGTGTACAGATAGGTGAAAGAATTGTCTTGAATTTTCTTAGGTGAGGACTCTGAAGTCCACTCCCACTCAGGAAATTTCTGATAACGTGGCTGCTATGTAGTTTGCCCACACGGAGGAGGAGGGCTCATCTGGCTGCTGTGAATTTATCATCCATCAGTGTGATGGCGCCACATGGCCAGCTAAGTGGATTCTCAGCTGTACCCACTCCCCAGGTAAGCAGTGTGAAATAGGTGCCAGAGTCCCTGGGAGGACTACCTCGTCTCTGTCCTTAGATGCTGCACCTCCTCTTTGCAGCTCCTTGTTCTGCTGGATGCTTGAGTTAAAGGAAATTGAACCCATTATAGCGGGAGGAAGAAAAGAGACAGCAAGTGACCACTCACAGCAGTGGCAGAGGTCCTGGTCGCTGGGTTTCCTTTTTATATACTGGTAGGACTGACCAAGGGCATGTACACTTATGGGTGCTTCAGCTCATGTTTTCTTGCTTGATCTTCCTAATAAACCAGTAAAGAAAGCATATCTAAACTGGATAAAGAAGATGTGGTTTTTCTATAACATGGAATACTACTCAGCCATAAAGAATGAGAAATTAGAGTTATTCATAGGAAAATGGATACATATTGAGGATGTACTCCTAAGTGAAGTAAATAAGTCACACATGTGTAAATATTGAATAGTTTCTCTGGTGTGAAAAATTAGAATGGTACACAAGATCTTAATGGGATAATTAAGACTACGAAATAGGAAGAAAAGGGCTAAAGGTATAGGGAAAGTGGGAAGGGTAGGGGAAAGGAAATAAGGGAAAAGAAAAAATATAAGAAAATGAAAAAATGGAAATAAAGAGTTTGTAAATGGGCAGGGGAGGAGTGGGTGAAGGGAGGGCAGGGACAAGGGAAAAAGTGAGAACCAAGACCTATCATGTAAAGGTACAGGATCCCAGTAATGAATGTAACTGTATTGTAGACCTAGATTGTACCAATAAACTCAATAAAAAGAAAAAAAAAAGCACATCTAGTTTCCCTTCACAGTCAAGGCTTAGGAAGTTTGAGAATCCATGGCTAGTTTCTAGCAACTGAAATCAGCCATTTTGGGCTCCACTCGCACCGTCCTTCTGTATACATTAAGGAATATTTCCTGAAGGTACTGAGATAAGATGATACCCTCAGAGAATAAAACATACCAAGCATGATTCCTGTGCTTAAAGGATTTCGTAGCATTGGAGCTGAAAGAGATTTTAGGAATTGTTTGCTTCCTCTACGAAATGAGGAACTTGAACTAGACAAACAGAGGACAGAGCGGAGATGAGGACCTATCCAGGACAGTGTGGAAGAAAGGAGAGAAAGCGTAAGACTACCCATTGTGTGTGAGTGCTTATAAGTGGAGATGCAGAGAGAATGAACTACTGACCCAAACAGGAAGGACTAGGGAGGGAGCTCGTGAAAGAAAGTTGAAAATACTACAAAGTCAAAGAAGTGGAAATTCCAATTAAAAGTCTAAGAGCTGGGGCGGGGGAGGCATACCTAGAATCTTTCAAATAAAGGTGAGCACCCTTGCATCCAGACATTCACAACAGAACCCACTATGTTCAACAGTTTATTAGCCACTTAGAAACTAGGAGGGATGGTTTGCCGTGTCTATAATCCATGCAAAGTTAAATCCCACAGATGTCAGAAGCAAAAGGAAAAAAAAAAAAGTCAAAACAAAAAGAAAAAAAAGAAATTTACCAGGGATCAATGTAAAGTGCTCTATTTGTGTTTGCAAAATTGCACAGTTATAGAATAAGTAACAATAATAATGATAATGATATTAATAATTATAATTTTTAAAATCTAATAATTAACTATGTGCCAGGTTTGTAGTGCTTCATGGTACAATTATTTAATCCTTACACTATTTATTTGACATTGGTATTGTTATTATCATCTTTACCTGACAATTGAAGAAACTGGGCCAGGGAGATGAAGTAATTTACTTGCCTGAAGTTACAAAAACCTTGTTCTGTCTGGTAGAAAATTACCGTACCCTTTAACCAATAAGCTCAGGGATGGGGAGACCCGGCCGGTTTGACCAAAGTTGTACCAAAGACCTGTTTTACTTGTAAATTAAGTGGACATGTGTTTGTGTGTCCTATACAGAGAGATATATAAGCAGAGATGACGAGACAAATGGGAGGTTATTAAAGATGTAAAATTTCCCTTCAAATTAGTTTCACCAAAAGGAATGTGTTCCAGTGTGATTCAGGATTATACATTTTGAAGTGTTCACCTACAAGTATGACATTGTTACGACGTGAGAACTTTTACTGTGAAAGAATTGAGAACACAGATCTCAGTGGGCATTCTGGTGATATCACTACCTTATAAAAAAGGGAAAATCATGGCTAAGAATCAAATAAAAGATCTTAAGAGTCTATGAACTCCTATTAACAGAGAAACCTACTTCATACAGTGCCTCAGTGGGAATAAAAGAATCATGTCGACACATCTCTGTGTTCACATGCAACTTAGCCACTCCTCCTATTTCAGTTCTAAGCTCTCAAGGTGAGTATCCAACCTCTCCAGTGACCATCTGTCTCCTTCATTTTGAGAACCCTTTCTTCCTTCCAGTCCTGGATTAAGGTCATTTCATTTACCCCTTGAATGAACACTCGCTGTCTCTATGTTTTGGCTAAAAATGTAAGCAAATTCTTACATGAGCTTTGATAAGCCTAAAAGCATAAACACAATTGCCCACTTATACTATCATCTGGTGCTAAATAATTGCACAGTTAGGCAAGCAGAGAAGACATACGTCTCTCCCCTAAGAAGACATAAGTCATAGGTGGCACACATTTCATCTATCCTTCATCATTTCATGTAATTACAGGAAAGATTTAGATGATGCTTAGAGTTTGCTGTGTTACAGTTTCATTTCTTTGAAAAGTTCCACATCAACAGTGCACATTTTACAAAAATAGGCCAATTCTGTAAAGACAACTTAGTAACCAAGTAGAAAAAGTGACTTTTCTCTAAGCAGATGAGTGCAGCATATGATTATCCACAATATAATTTTGGTTTTCTGTCCTATAATCTATGGTTTTGTGTTGCCTATCAACCACTCTGTGATCAAGCTGGACTTTGTCCCAGAGGGAGGGATCATAAAATGATTTAAATTCTATTGCCTTTCTTTATTTAGATTTCCATCTGGGTTTCCTGAAAGAGGCTGTAAGGCTTAGAGTGGCTTTAGATTGTAGAGTATGTCAAAAAAGACCTTTGGAACCCTCTTCCTCATTAGAGAGAATCCTTGATATTTGTACCTTATTAATTTCTTTCCCATATCTTGCTCTACTTTCGCTTCTCACTGCTGTGCTCCAGGTTCAGGCCTACAACTCTAGATGGTGGCTTTTGCTTAAATGCTCACTCTCCATCTCTGTCTCCAGGCTGCTCTGCCTGGAGGATACACCCCGCCCACCTTCCTTACAGCTGCACTTGTGTCAGTCCACTCTCCAACTTCCTCTGGTTAGAGTCGTTTTCAGATGGGCCTCACCTTATATATTCAACCATATCAGGACCTTCCGTCTCACATGGCTTGCTATTTACAGCCTCTGCAGGGTGGAAAACTCCCCACCATTCCACTAAGGGACCATGTTCCTATCAGCTCTGCATTTCCTCCCTCCCAGTTCTTCCTCCAGTTATCCAACTCCTTTTATGTGACCTGCTTCCCCAAAGCCCAGCTCCGGAAGCCTGTTTTCTGTGAAGCCTTCTATAGCTCCTCCAGTTCTCTTTTTCTGTGGGTCGGGGTGGGGGGTAATCGGGGATTGAACTCACGACCTCACGCTTGGGAGGCAGGCATGATGCCACTGAGCTAAATCCCTGGCCCTCCACTTCCCTTCTATATTCACATATCCCTTACTACTTGTACGTATGAACAGAGACCAAGGTAGCTGTGATGCCTTCTTGTTCCAGTCATACTGATGGTTCCATGGCTCTTAGCAGTGCACTCTCGAAATGGTGACCAGCTGAAGCTGGATCTCAAACTGCTCTTGTAAAGCCTTACTAGGTAGAAGACCAGACCCACATTTAACAGTGAAGGACCATCAATTCCAAACTAATTTCTCTTCAGTCTTGTCTCAAAAACCCCAAAGCCTCCAGCTCCTAATTATTTTTGATAACACATCTGCTACATGTGTCACATAACCACATAAAAAACTGAAGCTCCAATACAAAATTAGAATACAAGACACTCCCTGAACATTTAAAAGTTCCAATCTCCAAAAGTAATGGGATCATTATAATGAGACAAAAAGAAGTTCTTCAAAATAAAAATTTGGGAAATTATCTTTTCCTTAGTTCTTTGCCTCATGTCCTTGGGCCACTTCTGGTTTATTCTTCTAAAGTTGTTTCTTTCCTTAAATAATTATCAAACTATATTGAGTACACTGAAAAGAGTGATAGAGTTTCCCAGTGAACTTGCGATAAATGCCCACAAAATAAATAAAAGAATAAAACTACTGTATAATGAATACAAATGATTACAGCTATCTTAAAATTCAGTAGTAATCTATACTGAAATGGGTGCAGACTCAGTTTAGACAAAGTATTCTTTAACAGAGTTTATGGTAATTAGTCTGTGAAAGCTGACCTTTGATAGAATCTGAGCCCTGGGTTTTCCAATTTTATTACCTCTCTAGAGCTTTACACTTCATTCTGTCACGGGCAAAAGCCATCCAGGGCTGGCCCAATTATTCCTACACATTTCTTTAAAAACCCAAGTCTACTTCCCCATAACAAATGTCACTGCCTTTGAATCAGCAAAGTATTCCAGGTTTCAATATTTCTGAGGTGCCCTAAGAGCACTGGGGAAAAAGAAAGGAAGGATCCATATCAGACTGGAAAATCTTACCTCAACTTCTGACTGGCTGGCACAGTTATCTTATTAAGCTTGTCCATTCTTTTCCGTAGCAGACACGAGTCACTGTCCGGTGGTAATGTCAGCGGCTCCTGGCTCTCCCAGGGAGCAGCATGGTAAGCCTCTTGTCTCTAGAACTCCAGTTGCGGGAGTTTGACTTCTGAGCATGCAGGCGTAGCAAACACCCCTGCACCGGGGAGAAGTAAAACTTGCTGGAGCACATCATTGAGTTTCACGTTGCTGCGTAATCATGTGATCTGGGTAGCCAGCCAGCTTGGCCGATTGCTTCACACTGTATACACTTTAATAGTGAAACCTATTAGGCATGCAAATTTCTTTCCAGTTTCTTTTTTTTATAATCAGGTTTGGACAAGCTTCTGGATGGTCACTACTTCCTCTTTGCTCCAAACACGGTCCTCATTTTCAGTAGGTATTAAGCTGTCATCTGAAACTTCCTTGGCTCAGGGAAAAGCAGAATAATCATTTCCACCTGAATGACTGTTGGAGTCTTTCTGCGTATTTGCGTAAAAGTTGTGGATAAGCTTTTTCCACTTATATAACCATTATTTGAAAATGGAATTTTATAGCATATTTCAGGGTAGCAGGACAGAGTAGTAATAGTTTAGTCACTGAAGGTCTCTTTTCCTGAAGCTCTGTTTCAATGTGATGGACAATTCTGTATGCTAGTTCACTTAGGGATTTGAGACAGGTGACTCGGGAAAGGAGAGATGATCTCCATCATAAGCTCTGTGGCCTCCTTATCACTGGCAGAATCAGGAATTACCTTGCTGAGAGCATAATGCTTCCAAACAAAATCAGGATGTACTCAAAAGTCAGCAGACAAGAGCAAATCTAACAATTTTGCAACAATACCATTCCAAGACTAAGTGGAAGTCCTCCTAAAAGCAGAGTACTACTCCCTTCCTGGACTACTGCTCATGCCCTTGTCTACTGCTCACTTCCTCTTGTCTTGTCATCATACCCAGTAACATGCTGGACACAGGGTCATCCCAAGCACAGACAAGTAGGTGAGGTTGGGTAGAGGGAACCACACCTTCAGCAGCTGGACCCATCCTGAGAGCTCTGCTTCCCTTCTGGACGACTTCCCACTTCCTCCAGCTGGTCTGAAAACCACTGATTTACCTGTCATTTGTTGAACAAAAGGCAGTTTAGGGTCAAAGAAACAGAAAACAAGGGCGACAATTCCTTTTGTACCTAGACACATTTCCACTGCCTGCAGGAATGCCCTGATGGCCTTTGTGAAGTAAAGTGCACATTTTCCACATTTGTCAGGAAATATTTAATTTATTTACCACTCTGCTCCTAGGCCCAAAAAATGTACAGAGGGGGCAAAAAAGAGGGCTCCTAGTTACCTCTCCCGTCACAGACCCAAGGTTTGGCTGAAGAGAAAGTGGGAAAGAGGAGCAGACAAAAAGGTAAAATGGAGGAGGAGGAAAAGAAGAAAAGGAGAGAGAAGAAAAGGTAGCAGTAGCAGTGGTAGGGGTAAAACCTTAGATGGATTTCTTCCCCCCGGACTCTGTTTTGAACAGAGGTTCTGTACTTCTAGGCGTGACATTCATGCACTGTGTCTGAATTTCCAGTTCCACAAGATGTGGAGGAGCAGGACCTTGAGAGGTATGGAAGGGTGGGGCCATTCTGCTAGACCAAGCCACTGACTTGGCCTGGCCAGCAAAGTCTTTCATGAGAAAAATGCAAGTGCTTGTCCCCCTTAGTCATGTATTTTCCCTAATCTAACAGCTCAATTTTCTTGCAGTGTATCCTGAAAGAACTCTCAACTGCCACCTCTCCTCTTTCCTAATTCTTAGCTGAAAGAAACAAGTAGGCCAACATGATAAAGCCACATATAATGCCATCAAAGATCAGAGAAGTCAGGCTTCACTGAATGGGATGATAATAGCTTGCTCCTTCAGAACTATTGTAAAGTATACCCCATTGGCCACTTAACTTTTCTCTCCAAAAACAACTCTGTTTAACACCTGGGCTGGGAACTTTTTATTTCCCCAGAGAAAAAGACATGGGTAGAGTTACACTTCTGCTTTTTCTTTTTACAGACACTTGTCTTTCTTCTTTTTACTGTATTTTGTTTGACATGATAAAAACGAGAGTCTGCTTTTCCAGACTGGACATTTTGCCCCATGTGTGTGCAGTGTGGGAGCCTCATGCTTGAGACCTGCCACAGGCACCTGCAACCCTAACTGGCCTGCCAAGAAGGTCATGCAAAGATGGAAATTGATGACACCCAGTCTTAGAGGACAGTGTGTGAACAGCATGAGACCACACATAACTCTTCAGTGCATGCAGAGTGACACACCATGATACGCATTCAGGTCCTTTCTAAGAGGCAACAGTGGACATGGAAATCAGTTAATCATTAGATTAACAAATGGACAAATCCAATCTGAAAGAAAACTTGAAATGCCTATACACGGACAATAAAAGCATAAGGCGCAATCACTTTTGAAACATCTTTTTATCTAATAAATTCAATGGCATGCATACCTATGACCTAGCATTTATATGAGATTTGCCAAGTATTTCTAACCATGTATACTAAGGTCATGAGTGTGAAATTTAATTGAAGCACTGTTTGAAATAGAAAAAAAAATTCTTGAAGTACCCTAATTGTCCATTAGAAGGGAGAATTAGTAAGTTAACTGTGGGATATTCACACAGTAGGGTACTATTCAACTGTGAAAACGAGTGAATTCCAATTGAATCAGGATAGACAAATAACAGAAATAATTTGAACAATAAAAGCAAACTAAAAAGGGTCACTCATGATTCTGTTTATGTTAATGTTAAAGGCATGTACAGCTAAATAACATGTTATTTAGGATACACACATATCTGATAAAACCAATAAAGTGAATAATAAATGTGAACCTTACATGATTGGTTACCAGAGAATGAGATTAGCCTGAAGGAACACATAT
This sequence comes from Fukomys damarensis, assembly GCF_012274545.1. Lineage (NCBI taxonomy): Eukaryota > Metazoa > Chordata > Mammalia > Rodentia > Bathyergidae > Fukomys > Fukomys damarensis. Next base: position 961,681 of record NW_022900920.1, read on the forward strand.
GTCTTACACTGAATAATGGGCTTAAGTGTTCATTTTATTGTTATTCATATCTCACATATATTGTGAGTATTAAATACTTTTAAAAACTAAATAAAAGGAGACCAGATCTAGAATTATTGGGGAGAAACAAGACAGCGTACCTAAACCTAAGTCACTTTAATGAAAGGATGTGGGACTTGTGAGAAGGAAGACAGATTATACTGGAGTTTGGGGATAAGATCCAACCAACCCTGGGTACTTTGGGACTCTTTTTCTTGCATCAGTGGATGACAACTACAGCAATATGCTTAGTAAATGCTTTCTGTGAACTAGAGAAAACAATCCAAAAATTCATTTGGAACCAGAAGAGACTTAGAATAGTAAAGGAAATTCTAGGCAACAAAGCCATGAAAGAGGGCCGGGGATTTAGCTCCGTGGTTTGGTGGCTTGCCTTTCAAGCGCAAAGATCTGAGTTCTAATCCCTGGTACCAAAAAAAAAAAAAAAAACAAACAAACAAACACTAAAAACTAAAAAAAAAACCACCAAAGACAAGAAAGGGGTATCACAATCCTCAACATGAAACTATACTACAAAGCCACTGTGATAAAAAAAAAATGATACTGCAAAGAAACAGACCCAAGGATCAGTGGAATAGATTAGAAGATGCAGAAACAACTCCAGACATACTCAGCCACCTAATCTTTGACAAAAGGGCCAAACATCCTCATTAGAGGAAAGATAGCCTCTTCAATAAATTGTGTTGGAACAACTGAATTTCAATTTGCCAAAGATTAAAACTAGACCCTTATCTTTCACCATTTACTAAACTAAAATTAAAGTGTATCAAAGATCTAAATATTAAAATAGAAAAACTAAACTTGCTGGAAGGTAGGTTAGGTAGAACTTTTGAAGACATTGGCATGGGAAAAGACTATGAACAAATCCTCAGTAGCACGGGAACTACCATAAAGAATCAGCAAGTGGGATCTCATCTTATAAAAAAGCTTCTGCGCTGCAAGAGAAACCAGCCACAGAGCTAAGAGACAGCCTACAATGTCAGAAAAAAAATTTTACCAGCCACTCCTCAGACAAAAGACTAATATAAAGAGAACTTAGAAAAATCAGACCCTACAAATTTAAAGACCTGATTCAAAACTGGGCATCTGAAAAGAAAAGACATTTCTCAGACAAAGAAGTAAAAGCAGCAAATAAATATATGAAAAAATGTTCAACGTCACTGGAGAGAAGCATGTGAAAAAAACACTGAGATTCCACTTCACTCCAGTAAGAATGGCTGCTATGAAGAAATCAAACAATGACAAATGCTGGAAGGGCTGTGGGGAGAAAGGAAGCCTTCTCCATTGTGGATGGGAGTGCAGACTGGTGCAACCACTGTGGAAATTAATATGGAGATACCTTTGGAAAAGAACTAGGATTAGCGGTTCCATTTGACCCAGCTATTTCCCTGCTGGATATCTTCCCAAAATAATTAAAAGAATCATGCACACCCATATTTATAGCAGCACAGTTTGTAACAGCTAAAACTTGGAAACAGCCCAATTGCCAGCCAACTGGAGGCTGGATAAAGAAAGTGTGTTTTTTAAATATAAAGTGGAGTACTACTCAACCATAAAGAATGAGAAATGGGAGACATTTATAGCTAAATGGATGTGCATTGAGGCCATACTCTTACGAGGAGTAAACAGGACACTTATGTGTAAATACTGAATAGTTTCTATGGTGTGAGAAACTCAAAGGTTATTAAAGATGAAAAGGTATAATAGATAATGTGAAATAGGAAGAAAAGATCCAAAGGGGAAGGGGAAATAGGAGGGTAGGGAAAAGGAAAAGGAATAAATATGAGAAAAGGAAAATATGGAAACAAAGTCTTTGTAAATAGGAAGGTATGAAGGGGTTGAAGTGAAGGCAGGGGAAAGGGGAAAAATTAAGAACCAAGATACATCATGTAAAGGTACAAATTCCCAGTGATGAACATCATCATATGGTATACCTAAAATGTACCAGTAAACTTAATGAAAAAAAAACATGCTTTCTGTGTTTCCTTCACTTTCATGACACTCATTTTACATGTGTAAAAACTGACTGTTAGAAAGATTGAGTAACTAGACCAAGTTAAGCCATTTGTTAGTGGAAGAACTGGAATCCAGACTCAAGTCTGTTTCCATAGTCTGCTAACCTTAGGGTTCTGGCATTACAAGAGAAGTCTTCTGTGATTCAGTTAATCAACTTAATCAGGACCTTGGGCAAGTCTCTTAGACCCCCTGACTTCAATTTCTCACTTTTAGGAAGCAGGAGAAGGTGTTCACAGAGAGGTCAGACTAGTTCTTACTTGGAATGTGAACACTGTCAATGAACCCAGAAATCGCTTAGCAACCACGGAAACACCTGTAGTTTCCAGAAGAGAAGTTTCAGATCCTCTTCATTAAACTGCTTCCTGAAGAAGGGCTAGGTGGCTGTGGCACTTTACAAAGCCTTGGAGATAGTCCAAGTTGTTACTGGAACTGGGAGATCAACCACAGTTCAACCTGTCTGAATGCTCTTCCCCTGCGGGGCCAGTTTAGACTAACGGCCTAAGGAAGTAGGCAATGTTTGGTGTTTATACTAGGCAGTCTGCTTCTATCCAAAACTATAATCTACTCCTGTGATGCTGACTCACAACTTAGAGTGGGAAAGGTGTGCTATTATTATTATTCCTGCTTTATGATGTGAAGTCTGAGCCTCAGGAAGATGATGACACTTACTCAAGGCCACTCAGTCTTCCTGACCCTTGAGCTACTGCCCGCAATCTTCAAACCACTCACTCTTTTTGTCTCTTGAGGTGGCTGAGGGCACACCCTCAGCAGCCCTGGCAGCATTCTGACAAGAGCAAGCCAAAGTAACCGCAGTTTGCCATTGGTCAGACCCAGGCCGAGCTTTCTCAGCTATGACTAGTTCAGAGCACAGACGGAAGGAGGTTTGAGAGGCAGCTGAGGAGTCTGCTGAGACAGTGGAAGAAAATCACAAAAGAAGACAATGCAGAGCAAAGACAGAAGGGAAGTGTGGCACATGTAAATAGGAAGGTAAATAGTGTAATAATGTAAATAGTGGTTTGCTTGTCCTCCTCTTTCGTGGCAGTAGAGACAGAAGGGAAAAGAAGGAAGGATCGATGGCATCTGTGGATGAACAAGTGGACAAAGACCCTTTCAAGCTCAAGGCCTCCCTTTCTGTGAAGCACTCAGTTCCCTATTTTATCTGAGTGAACATTCTGCATATCAAATTGGCCCAGGAGTGAAACATCTTTATCGTTAAGAAGATGACTCAGATGAACACAGCCTTTATTTATTGGTCCAACCTGGATAGGAGATAAAGTTCCCAGTCTCATGTTGGCACGGACGATTCCCCACCTACGTGTCATCTTTACCTCCTCCCTGCCTGCATCCCTCAAGGCCAGTCTACCAACAAGGTTCTCTTGTGAAGTATTTCCTCCCTCACCCTGCTTTCCCTCCACCCCAGGACTCACCTGGGTCACTGACGAGCCTCTTGCTACTTCTCTGCAGCTAGATCCACCTCACTGTCAGGCTTCCAACAGCAGGTGCTGGTAACTGTTTGTCCATTCTCCTCTTTTGTAGTTCAAAGGCTTTTCTATTCTAGAACAGAGTGTGAAGAGATTTATGTTCCTCTGTGACTGAGTATTCTTGATTATCCATCTTCTTCTTCATTAGCACATAACAGGTGGCCATGTCCTTGGCCAGACTGGTCATCAACCCCCATTTCTCCTCGTTAGTCACATGACCCAACCTATAGGCACAAATATGTGATCTGAATATAAACAATGATAGTGTCCCCTCCCTTCAACCAGCTGGAGTTACATAAGTTGATTCAAAATTTCCTGTGCAAAAATAAACAAGCAAGAAGAGTCATGCAACCTCTGGAAAAGAAGCTCAAGGAAGGAGAAAGACAATACCCTTCCCAGATATTAAAAACCTGTCTAATAGAAGCAATACAGTTTTGCTGCATAGCAAGGAAACAAGAGAAAACGCAAACATGAGAAGAATATGAGAAAATTAAGCATATTATAAGTATGACATATCTAATAGGAAGAAATGGGCCTCTTTAATAAACAGAGATAAACAGAAATTGAGAAGAAGAAAATGATCATAGATTTTAAGAAAAGTCATAGGTATACCAGAAAAAGTTAAAATTCTTTATTACCTTAACTTCTTAAAATTTAGAAGTAATAAAGAAAAATATTTATATATTTATCACCTTGAGAAATGAGGTGAAAAATTTCATGGTAAAAAATAACATCAAAAGTTATAGGACAAACTGGGACTACAGAGTTGTATCATGTCTCACAGATATAAAGCTAATGCCCCTAATAGATCATGAGTTTCTAAAATTTAGATACAAAACAAAAGCACCTAGACAAAAGTTGAGCAAAACAATGAGCACAAAATGCAAGTGGTCTTTAAATGGATAAAATGATGTTTTTATCAATCTCACTTTTATTAAGAGATAAATTATCACAACAGCTTGGAAGCACTATCTCACTATCAGATTAACAAAAATCTGGAAGTCTGACAGCTTTGTTCAGACCCACAGTTAAACATCACATTGCCTGTGGAGGGGAATGGACCATACGAATTACTCGCATTTGTCTTGTGACCCAGGAATCTCTCTTCTACCTCTCGTCCTAAAGACACATCTTCACTGAGGTATACACAGCAACATCTACATATGGTTATTTATTACAGTTACATTGGCAATAGCAAAAGATTGCCAAAATTTAAATCTTATTCAGTGGGGGCCAGTTGAATAATTCTGGCATATAAATAGGTAGACATTACTGCAGAAATAAACTCTGGAAAGATAAATCAGAAGCTCATGAGAGGCAAAAGGAAGCCAAAAGAGAAGAAGTAAGAGGGTAGACATAGAGTTGCTGTATCTACCATTTCATGGAATTTTGACATTTAAATTATGCTGCCATGTGACATATACTTAAAAATAAAATTAAAGCAAAAAGAGAAAAAACAAACTTTTTTTAAAAAAGAAGCAAATGAACTTTAAAAAGTGATATTTTTATTCAGAGAATAGAATTATTTCAACTGACTTTGAGCACAGTCCTCTGAGCATCCTCAGTAACATGATTCTAACAATGAGAATAACTGCAGAGAAATCTCAAATTGTGCTCAGTATTTTTATTACCAGTATAAAAAATATGCACTGTAATTTTTTGTATATAGTACCAAAATTTAGCAGAAACCAAGATTTATAAGAGGAGAAAACATGAATATAACACCAAAGAATTAAAAGTTTGGCATTATAAGATGTAATTGAAAGTATCTGAATACATGGTCTTCTAGCAGTAAATACTAAAGTTTTTAGACATGATGACATTCCAAATTTAAAACACATGAAAAAGTGCTCCACACAATTATATTAACACAAGGTCAGATTTCCCACTAAAAGGAAGCAAGAGCTTCTGTTGAAAAGGCTAGACTTAGTCTGGGTTGGACAAAGTAGAGACTGAACCTTGGCCAGTTTGTGTTTTCTTGCTCTTCAGAAAGCAAGGAGATGCTCAAAGGTTGTAAAGATAGTCCAGGTGTCAAAAGAACTGAGGAGGAGACCCATGAAATAGTTCTAGTAGGTAATTTGGGAGAATGTCAAAAAGAATAATTTCCTTTGGGAAGCTGAAGTAGAAGGGTTGCCGTGAGTTCAAGGCCAGCGTGGGCTACACAGTGAGTTAGTGAGTTTAAGGCCAGCCTGGACTACATAGCGAGACTCTGCCTCAAAAAAAAAAGGATTTTCTAATACCACCTAATACTCAGACTATATAAAAATTTCTCCACTTGTTCCCAACTGCCTTCTGTAGTTGGATTCCTTAAAACAATATCCTAGCTGGGTGTAGTGGTGCAGTACAATAATCCTAGCACCCTGGAAGGCTGAGGCAGTACTGCAATACGTGGCTTTCCTAACAATAGAGCATCATAAAGCTCCTATAAAGTTATTATATAAAGAGATTGTGCAAATCAATAAATAAATGACTAATACCTTGTGGAAAAATGAGGTAAAAGGAGAAAAGGTTAATTCATGAAAGAGGTACAAATGGCCGATAAAGATGTAAATAATACACAATCTTGCCAAATCAAAGAAATGCAAGTTAAAGCAAGTGTAAGATACCAATTTAAATAATTAAAATAAGCTTTTAAAAAGTGATAATATTCATGTCTATCAAAGAACAAATGGGTATTCTTGCTGACCAAAGGACAATAAATTGGTTGGAACTTTCTGGAAGACAACTTGGTGATATGTATCAGAATTTTTTTTTTTTTTTTTTT
>NW_022900920.1:968200-977665 GCF_012274545.1 Fukomys damarensis
AGAATTTTTTTTTTTTTTTTTTTTTGGTACCAGGGATTGAACTTGGGTCCTTGTGCCTGCAAGGCAGGCACTGGAACCACTGAGCTAAATCCCAGGCCTGTATCAGAATTTTTAAAATGTTCATGTGCTTTAAAAAATGTAAAATCTTATAAATTTTCCCTAAGTTTGCATTTATTTATAAAAGTGCAGAAATAGAAATTATGTAAAGGTCCAACAATAATGCAATAGCTTTATAAATTATGATATATTTGTAAAATAGAATATTCTATAGCCATTAAAAACAATATTTGCAAATAGTCTATAATCACATGGAGAAATATACACAATAAAAAAGACCCAAAATTATTCATATAGTGTAGATTAGGTTTTATATACACACAAACACACACACGATGTGCTAACAGTAATTATCTCCAGATGATTACTGTGTCTACATTAGAATTTTCCTGAATTCTAAATAGTTCTTTGGTTCACTTTTAAAATTAAAGTAAAAAATGAGAACAAAGACCTGTCATGTAAAGGTACAAGATCTCAGTGATGTATACCTAAAATGTACCAATAACCTCAATGAGAGAAAAAAATTTTTTTTAATTAAAGTAAATATTTTAAAAGTATTTATTGTAGAGGTAAAATCTTAGTACTTTGTGTTAGTTTCATAGGGCTGCCATAACAATTTGCCACAAATTTGGTGGTTTAAAACTATAGAAATTTATCATTGCACAGTCCTGAAGGAAAGAAATCCAAAACCATGGTATCAGCAGGGAGAATCCTCTTTCCAGCTCCTTGTGACTCCAGGCATATTTTGGCTTCTTAACTCGTGTCTCTGCTTGTTGTCTCTGCCTGTCTTCAGATGTGCTTTTCTCCATTCTCTACTTCTGCGCTCTGTGTGACTCCTACAGGGACCCTTGTCACTGGATTTAGAGCACACCTACTTAATCCAAGATGACCTCATATTGAGATTTTTAATTTAGTTACATCTGTAAAGACTCCTTTTCCAAAAAATGTAACATTTATAGATTCCAACTTTAGAGCATCGGCATCTTCCAGAGAATTACCACTGAAAGCATTACGATTATAGGGAATAAGTCACTTAACTTACAGATGACAAATACATAATATTTGTGTTTCATTTAGGGATTCTTCAACTGCAAGTAACAGAAAACTCAGGCTAGACTTAGTAAGAAAGGAATTTATTGAATTAATTGTCCAGCTGTCTTGGGACAGGCTAGAGAGTTCAGGACACAAACACTATGGTTAGGACTATTTTTCACACTCTTTGGTTAATTCCTCTCTACATAGTGGCCAGATGGCTCTTTTTCAGTGAGTTGCTAGGTGTAGTTCATGTCTATTATTAACAGAAAATTGTTCACTTTTTGAGAATTTTGTAAACCTATTTTTAAACAGTCATTATTTGAAATATATATATATATCATATATCATATATCATCAATATATATCATATATATATATATGATCACAATTAAATAAATGGTCTTTAAAACAAAGGTAATGAACACTCGAGACTCATCTCTATTTTACTGTTATCTATGTTTTTGAGGTTATTTACACATTTTATATCTATCTCTGTGGTGGAAATATAGTGTACTACTGTACCATCCTTCCCAACTCTGTGTTCAGAGACATTCTGGTAGAGTTTGAAATTAGTCATGGTGGAAGTATTTTCATCACAGGAATTGTTAAATGCTATAAATCAGGAGTCCCCACCACCACCAAGAAACAGTTGTTAACATTTACCAACATAACACCACTCTGGTTGCTCAGACTCACAGCCCCTGGGGTAAAATCGGAGCCAGAACCCTCAGATGCAGTGATACCCAACACGACCGAATATGTCAGTCACATAGCCATGTCTGAGTCAAACTCCAAGAATGGGAGAAAGAGATGCGCCATCCTCGGTTCTGTAGGTGGTGCAGTAGTCTACCCAAGCCTGTTTTGAGGCTGATCCCACATGAACATCAGGCTGTCAATGGAAGAAGAGTGAGATGGCTTGTAGTACAACCACCACAGGCGGAGTTTACACATAGTCTCAAGGCCTAATTGGCATTAAGGTTCGTGTCTCCATTTCCCTTGGTTCCATTTGGGACCAAGAAGGCTCCCTGTAAGTGAGGTGAGATGGTTAACCTCTGATATTGCACTTCTTCCCCACACACTTCTACTTTCCTTTGGAAGAATCATATCCTGTTCTCCTACAGCCCTGAGTTTTACTGCTCACAGCTTGTAGTAACTTAGACAAACGAAACATAATATTTCTGTGTTGTATGGGTTCCTGAGGTTTTTTTAATAAATTTAAATTATTTCTGCTTTTAGAGGTTCCCAGGCAAATGGAGGAGACATTCAAACAAATAATTGTGAAGTGATACTATGTATGCTTTCAGAAAAATATGTGTAAAAGCTGCCCTGCGAGCTAGTGGGGAAAGTTAAGAAAACTCGGAGCTCTCTCCACAGGGAGCACGTGAGAGCTGGGCCTTTATAAGCACTATGGGATTTTCAAAGGCACCATGTTGCCATGTTACGACAAAATTACTCAGTTTCATCGGTTCCGCTTCTGCTTTTCTAACGCTCTAGATAACTGAGAAAGATTTCCCTTCCTCTCTTACTCTTCTTTCTGTTATGAGAAAAATGGAAGCAGCACTTGGTAATCGTACAAAAGCACCACTGGGTGCGCCTTTTCCTAGGGGTCAAGAAAACCTGGGCTTTCCACAAAAACTTCAAAGAGCCTGGGCAATTGGCAATTGTGTAGCTGCTCCCCTCCTCCACAGAAGAGATCTATTTCTCGTCGATCAGGGGCCCTCTAACATAAGTTCTTACTTTGTTAACTTTTCTCTTTGCTCAATTACTGTATTGCCACAGAGTCGTTTTCTATTTCCATCACCAGAGCAGACATTTCTACAACAGTCTTTCAACTCCGGGGACCAAAGTACTATTTATAATTTTGCTTCTATAGGAAAAAGTACTTCCAAGTACCTAACAATCGACTTACAACTAAATGATTGAATTCAACTGCTTCAGGCAATGAACTTCCTGTAATGTTTTGCCCACTTCGGTATTAAAGACTGGTGTGTGTATGAGTGTGAGTGTGTGTGCATGCGTTAAAATTTCTAAATATGGGTGCCAGGTGTTACATTTTCAGACTAACCAAGTGTGACTCTCCACCTCTTAAAGCAACAAAATCATATATACATTTAAAAGAACACTTTGCAAAAGAAACACTAAGGGCCAAAAAAAAAAAAAGTGAATGGCTAAATGAACAATATGGAAAAATTTAAGAGGAAAAGATGTATATTAACACAATACAAGAAAAGAAGTTAACCTTTTCTACCTACCTTTATTACAGATTAAGGCTGCCAAGCACAGAGATTGGAGATCAAAGCCACCTTCACAACTTGACTTTACTCTGAATTCAGCCACCCAAAAAGATTTCCTTCAAATCAAGCCCAGACCATTCCTCACCAAACTTAAAAATCACACAGTGATGATTGTATACAACTTTTCTCCCAGATAAATCTATATCATCAGATAACACACACACCAGAGGGGTTAACCAATGGCTTCTTTGCACCAAAAGAAGACCAACAGCAAGGCTCATGACCTACTTCATTTCATCTCCCCGCCGCCACCTCTTAATTCCTCTTTATGTCTCTTCTACATCCTTGACTGATCTCTCCTTAGTTTCTTTATTTCTGTCTCACTTCCTGTAACTCTAGGGTATGGCATGGCTACAATTAATCTTCTTGAACAAAGAGATAAACTGTAGTTCCTCCTTTTAAAAATTATCTACTTACTGCCTTTTATTCAGGATGCATACACTTTGTCAGTACATTGGCATAATGAAGCACAGTTTCCTGTACGCAGTAGTGTATAATTTTCTATATACATAAATAGTAAGGCCTTTTTTTTTGATAATGCTATTAAGCTTTTGAAAAACTTGATTGTGCTTTTGAGCAAAATCTAGTATTTTCTAGGGAGCAGGACTGACTACATGCTGTGTGGGATTTAGTGCAAAATGAACATGTCAGCCCCCTTGCTCAAGAACACTGAACTGTGTGTGGAGCCCTGAGTGATTGCACAGGTCACATTCTCATGACGCTAACCCTGTGGGTAGGATACTGTTGATGAAAATACAAACATACATATGATTCTCTGGGCTCTTTTAGAATTAACCAAAACTCTATATTAAAAATTAAATAATGTGAACTCTCCAAGTGTAAACACTTTCTGGTGGTTTTCAACACACCCCCTGAGAATTCACTCCTTTACAGTAACTGACACAGAGGAAAATGGTACAGCACCTGGACCAACTGATGAATAGGATGTTTTTTGAATGACCTGTTTTTAAATTTTCAGAGCTTAATAAAATATACTAAAAATGTACCATTGTATAAAGAACTTTGAAGTCACCTTTCCCCTGGGGCTGGAAGTGTTTGTAGCAATGTTTGGGCAGGAGCTGTGTGTGCTGGGAACATGATCAAAATTAGCCACCGTGTAACTGACTGATGGTCCAATTAATAGAAGGGCTAATAAAACCAAGAATACAGTGAGAGAATTCTGCAGAATAACTTTCTCTGGTTCCAACAAATTAAATCATGGTCACATTCTTCTTCATTAAGTGTCCCATCACTGCAACTGAATGACATTTTCCTGGTACTTCTGCAGGTCCCAAAGACCTCCTCTTTAAGCCTCCATTCAATGCTCCATCCCTGTCCCCCTGGACCCTGTGCCTTCCCTTTGTGATAGGGGACTCATTGTTCCATGCCTTTTCTTGCTAAGTGGTATCTTCCATCCAGATTTCTGTTGGCTTTGAAGTGGGGAAGGCAACTCTTCTGTGCAATGAGGAAAATCAACGGTCTACATTGCAGTTGCACCTCCTCTGCGGGACACCTTATAGACTAGTCCCACTGCATTTCCTAAAGCAAATACGAACAACCATCATGAGATTCACACTTTTCCCCTAGTCATTTACTCCAACCCCAGCTGAGACTCACATGAGCATGGCAAATTTTATGTTTACAACCCCTTGTGCACAAAGGAGAAAACCTGGGGCTTGGAGAAGCTGGCTAACTACTAATAAAAACAGAGCCTGTGGTTCTACTTCTATACTGTCCGACTTTTCCCATGACTCTGCCTTGTCCACAAAACTCTGACATGACATTTTAATGTTTTCTAGGAAACCATCTTATTTAGAAATTCACACTAAACACATTGACTTTCCCTGTGATTTTCCCTATTTTCTATCCCCTGCAGATCACTCTCCCAGTTTTGAGGAGCTCTATCCGTTTTCCTTTTCTTAAAATCCAGTGGATGATATGAGCTTTGTATTAATCTCATCCCTTCCCACCACTGGCTCCCCCACTAAAATGCTGTTAAAAGACACAGGAAAAGCTAAAAACAGCAAACTCAAAGTACTTATCAGCAAGGAGAAAGAAGATAACTATCCTTAGAGAGACTGGAAAGACCTTACAAACATTGGAACATTGAAATATTCAAAAATCTGAAATTGTGATGTATAAATTAGCTAGCAATGCTGTACCACATTGTAAAAATTGAAATAAAAGATAATATTTAGATCTTTAATCCACTTGGATTTTAGTTTAGTGCATGGTGAAAGATAAAGGGTCTACTTTTAATATTTGGCAGGTTGAAATCCAGTTTATCCCACACCATTTATTAAAGGGGCTATCTTTCCTCCAGTGAGGATGGTTGGCTCCTTTATCAAAGATGAGGTAGCTGAGTACATCTGGAGTTGTTTTTGTGTCTTCCAATCTGTTCCACTGATCCTCAGGACTGTTTCTTTGCCAGTACCATGCTGTTTTTATCACAGTGGCTTTGCAATATAGTTTCAAATTGGGAGTTGTTGTACCCACTGCCATGTCTCTGTTACCTAGGATGGCTTTTGCTATTCTAAGTCTTTTATTTCCAAATGAATTTTTGGATTATTTTTTCCAGTTCTGTGAAATATAGTGTTGGAATTTCAATTGGCATTGCATTGAATCTGTATAGCAGTTTTGGTAGTATAGCCATTTTCACTATGTTGATTCTTCCTACCCAGGAACAGGGGATATCTTTCCATTTTCTTATATCCTCTGAGGATATACTCCTAAGTGTAAATACTGAATAGTTTCTCTGCTGTGAAAAACTATAATGGTACATAAGATCCTAATGATATAATTGACAATGTCAAATAGGAAGAAAAGGGCTAAATGTGTAGGCAAAGTGGGAAGGATAGAGGAAAGATAATAAGGGAAAAGAAAAAAATATGAGAAAATGAAAAAATGGAAATAAAATGTTTGTAAATAGGGAAGGGAGGGGGTGAAGAGAGAGCAGGACAAGGGGAAAAAATGTGAACCAAGACCTATCATGTAAAGGTACAAGATCCCAGTGATGAATGTAACTGTGCTGTATACCTAGAATGTACCAAAAAACTCAATGAGAGAAAATAAAAAACAAATAAAAGGTAAACTTGAGTCATTCGCAGGAAAATGGATGCACCTTCAGATTATAATGTTAAGTGAAATTAATCAGAAACACAAACTTAAATATTTTCTTATATGAAACAAAATTTCTCTTATATCAAACAAAATTATTTCTCTTATATGAAAAACCAAAAATATAAATAAATTAAAAACAAAATAAAAGATAGATAATAAGAAAAAGGGAAATAGATCTTTTGCAAAAGGGAAGGTGACCAAGAGATGAAGGGAAGGAGGAGGGAGATGTGGGGGGAGGGATCAAGAAAAGAATTAAAATGTGTTGTGTACCAACTTCCTGTAATGAGTGTACTCATTATATATTGAACACATGTACTAATAAAAATTGTTTAAAACCAAATAACAATGAATGGTCCTCTGGCACTTTCTAATTTAAAAAATTCTTTCATTTACACCAATACACTTGAATGTCACATATTATGGCATAATTACTATTTAGTTCCATTTATTGAGGAGAAAACTGAGGTACGGAGCAGTTGTGAGACTTGCTCACAATTAGTCACCAAGAGAAGTGAAGTTTTCTGATTTCAGAGCCCGTGTTCTTTCCATTCTCCCACACAGCTATTTTTTCAGCTATATCTTCAGCTCACTGCACATTTATTTCTTCTTTTTTTCCATATGACAAAAGACACAATTAGAAAGAGCTAAAATCCTATGAATTTTTGTAGTTTACACATCCTCCTTTTGCCAAATTTAGAAGTCATTGACCTATGTTTATTGTTTCTAAACCTATATAAGCTTCATAACAGTGGAGTAAATATGGATTATTGGATAAAAGAATTTAGGAAAACTGGGAAGCTCCTTGGGCAAAAGGAAACTTGAATCCATTACTTCATTTTGTCCTTAAAAATAAATTCCAGTGATTAAAGATTCAAATATAAGATAATACCACAAAAAAGGAGATGTGATTTCCCCTACTGTGTTTAGAATCTCTGAGTGGGAAAGGCTAAATAACATATAAAACAAAATCCATAAAAGATAAGATGAATGTGTTTGACCACATGGAAAGGCCTGCGTGCTTAAAACGCACCATCATTTACCAAGTTTAAAGTCAGAGAACACAGTAGGGAAAATATTTGAAACATAAAATAGTGAGAGCTGAAAGGAAGGATATGAAAATCTTCTGAAATTAAGTCATTTATTCACAGCAGCAACATCAACAACAAAAATACTCCAGATTTTCTCCAAGTCTCCAACAGAGACTTTCTAAAATTGCACATACTGCCACCAAGTGGTACTAGTAGCACTTCCACGCCCAGGGCCACAGAAGTATTAGAAAGGAAGCTCTGTCTGGCCAGCTCACCAAGCCACTGTCATAGTTCCCAGGCAAATTGGCAGCATTGCTGGGTCCATTTTGCAACATTTCCTACACATGTGTATAAAGTTTGCTGCTTTTGGTCTACCACATATATGTATGTATTTAGGCACATGTGAATGGACTCAGGTGTATCTTCATAAATTCATATATCAGGGTAGAAAATCACTTACTTTGTCTAGGTGTACAGAGAAAACATGAAAAACACTATTTTGCCTATAAAAGCACTGATTTTTGTTGTTGTTGTTGTTGTTCTTGCTGGGATGTAGGAGAATTAAAGTTTAGCCATTTCAATTCAACACAATAACTTCAACTGTTCCGTTAGGTGACTTGAGCTTTCTGCTTGGATGACTCCAGAAGGTGTAACATCTTTCAGAGCTCTGCCTCCTTCCCCAAGGTGGTGCCTGGTTATCTGGGAGATCATGTGGCTTTCGGTCTCCACAGCACTGAGACGCAATGCCTTACTGAGTAGCCGATGATGTGGAGGCAGCAGTCAAAGGGGAGGGGATTCCTTCTGAGGCCCTGCTTGCTGTGGCTTGCTGAGGGCCTGGTAGTGCAATTGTAAGTTGTCCAGAATATGGACAAAAATGTTCCATGAATTAAAAATAGTTATTACTGTTAGCAGGCCCAAATACCAAAAAGGAGTAGGGGAGAAGTCTCTGCCTCTCTCTCTTTTTAGCTCTTTGTAAGGGAAAGCCAAATAGAGTTATGCATTTCAGTCATGCTCACTAATGAAGTGGTTTCCCAACCTTCACAGCATGAGAAAATAACCATAGAGCTTGTTAAAAACACAGATGCCCAGCCCCACCTACTCCCACTGAGATTCAAATTCCACTAGTCTGGGATGGAGCTCAGTCATTGTTAAAAGCTGAGGTTGTTCTATTGTGTAGCCAGAGTTGTGAATTGAAAGTCTGCTTATAGAACAAACCTTTATGTAGCAATATGTGTGTAACAAGAAAACACTGTTTTGTTTTTTCCCCCATCACTACGGACTAAATATGTGTGCTCCCTTACCATAAATAACTAATAAGTTGAACCCTAATTTCCAAGGTGGTGATACTTGGAGGTGAGGACTTTTTCTCCTGAGCTGCCAGGCTGCTCTTGGATTTATTTTCTCCCCAGCCCTCCTCCCAAGCTGTCTGAGAAAAGCCTTTCTTCAGCAGAAGCTCTTTCTATTGGGCTTTCTTCTCTTTTGCCTTTACTATAGAACTCTGACTAGTTGTACAGACATTTGCTTGCTCTGATGCTAAATCACCTGCTACCTCAGAAATCTTTTGAACAGACCCAGCATGGTCTACAGAATTTATTTTATGTAAGTTAGCAGAATACATTTCATGGAAGTTAGCAGACTATATTTTATGTAAGTTAAACAAATATAGTTAAATATAATCACAACATCTAGCACATAAACTAAACTATTGTCTCCACAATTTAGAAACACTGAATGTGACAATTTGTTGTTTTTAGAAAGTAAATAATTACTCATTAACACTTCTAAAAAGATTTCTGGGGTGTGGTGGCACAGGCCTATAATCCCAGCACTCAGGAGGCTGAGGCAGGAGGATCACTGCAAGTTTGAGGCCAGCCTGGGCTACATAGTGAGTTTAAGACCAGCCTGAACTACGTAGTGAAACCCTGTCTCAA
>NW_022900920.1:977968-984946 GCF_012274545.1 Fukomys damarensis
TAAAAAAAAAAAAAAAAAAAAAAAAATCTGTATTCAAAGTGAGTCCTGCTCTCCAACCTACCTGGAATTAGTCTTTGAGTAATAAACATTTAAAACAAATTTCTCCAGTTTGTTGCACTAAAAGCTGAGTTAACCAGTACACTCATAATGTGAGGTTTTTGCTGCTGAGCCGTTGAACCCCTTTTTCCTCCCAGGTGCTGATAAAAGACTTCTACTTCCTGAAGAGAAATGAGGGCTTTGGCTGCATACCCAGCAGAACTAGCTTTAGAGAAATTGTTTGGCACATATACTTGCAGGCCTGAGTTCTCTCCTTTTTCACATTAGGGATGCGTCATCAACAGACTTCTCACTGGTCTCTGGATGGAAACAGACATCATGTGTAAGTCTATAATTAGGTGTTCTCATCTGTGTGTTGGGGGCCTACCTGTATTAAGGCCTCCAAGGCATACAAAGAAGGTTACGGTCTGAGGTGGGAAGATAAGCGGCACTCGTCTACATAAAGGAAGGTGGGGAAGGACAGTGGCAATTCGAACAGGATATCAAAAGTATGGTGCGGGGCTCTCCGCAGGAATCTGGGCCTGAGACGGGGATTTGTGCGCAGAAGTCTATCTGGTCTGCATCAGGAGTGGCTTCTGCGAGGCAGTGAAGGAAAAAGGTTTGAAAGAAGGCAGAGTAGAAGCACAGCACAGTCACAGCACAGCATGCAGCCCACCTAATAGAATGCACTTGGTGGCCCTTCAGAGTTGTTACCTATGGAAACAAGATGATCTGTGCTTTCATAGGCTCCCCCCAGCCAATGAGCGATAATTGATGTGGGCTACCCACCCACAGGAAGACCCTAACCTTAGTCAAGGGGCCCACCTCGTCACTGAGCCATCCGCTCCCAACATTCTTGCCCTGAAAGGGCTCCGGGCAGCACAGTAGAATGTCACCACTACGAGGAACATTGTGACCACGTGATAAATGTTTATAAGAGGAAGGAGAAAGAGCTGCTGCTAAGAAAAAAGAAGAAATTAGGGGCCTGAAATGTGCAGTTATTGTTTCATTTTCTATTAATTTTATGCAATCTAAAATCAAGTCAAACACCTAGAGTTACAAACACTACTGTAGCATAATATTCCACCCTAAAATCCAATAAAGGACAACTGAAATATCCAACAGACTCTTTTTAAACCATAAAGGTTTAGAACACATTTCAATTTTGGCTTAATTTCCTATAATCTACAATTTTGGTTATTATCCTACTGTTTTCCAATTCATTGTCTAAATGACTATGAAATTCTCTTGTCAGAATTGTTTCTTTCTGACTTGTTTCCTTGGACTGGAGCTTTTATTGTCTAGTCCTCATTCTTACTGCCCCTAAATTTTTCAGGTCTTTGCTCAACACATCCCTCCCCTCTTCAGTAAATTTTGGGCTAAAATTGCCACTCCAACCCTATCCTTACCCCCCTTCCTTCTTTTCACAGAGCTTACACCCTCTGGCCTGTTGTAATGTATTCAATAATTTTATTTATCATCTGCTTCTAAAAGATTTAATTCCATGAGGGCAGGGACTGTGTTTTATTCAGTATGCATGCCTAGTGCCTAGAATAGTACCTGTAACATAATAGGCACACAGTAAACACTTGTTAAATAAATGAATAGTGCAAATTTCGGCTTCCACCCAGCTTCTCTTAGCCATTTACAATAGAATCCAAACTGGGGTCACAGCTTTGGCTCTCCAAGTCTCCCTTTTCTATATTTCCTGCCAAGGTGCTGCTGGCCAGGGTACAAAATACCCTCCAGGATGTGCTGAAGAGCACATGTGAGGATAAATATTGAAGCACTTCCTAAAGCTGAAGTCCTAAGGAGTGAGCATTACAACTAGTAATGTATTACATCATGAACTTCTCAACTAAATTATGCATTTACTGAAGATTGGAGCTGAAGAATCAAGCTGAATTCTCCAGTTTGCCAGTAACGAAGAGTATCTGGTGACTGATTACAGAAGCACGTGGGAATTGCCTAGCACCAGCTGACCGGCACCAAGGGATGCGGGTTTTGGTGCTTTTCAAGCTGGTTGTTACAACACACATGCCCCTCACTGCCTGTCTCAGCTTATGCTCATGTCTCATCCACCCACAATCCAGTGAGGAGAGAGATGTGCTCACTGGTTACTTCAGGAACAACCTCAGTCAAGAAAAAGCATTATGAGAACTTGGGGATAGAGGTGAAGGAGCAGTTTGGGGAACAACAATCAATAGTTCTGTTGTTGACATTTGGAGCAAGAATTTTAAGTGGAATAAAAATGGGTCTGGTGCTCAAGAAAGAGGAATGGGCTGGTGACACACATGGAAGTAGCAGGGCATGGGCAGGCCTGAAGGACTTTCCCCAGATATGCAGGGACCACTGTTGACAGTCCCTCCTCCAAACAAAAGACCAAAACTCAGCCTGTTACCAGGGCCAGTATCTGACTCAAGTTCTGTTCCCATTCTCCACAGTGGTCCCAGTTTACTTCTTATTCTGATCATCTTCTAATTGCTTCCCTTCTTTCCCCTCTCCAATTCATTCCACGCTTCACTGCCTGATTCATTTCCTAAAGCATCATTTTTTACCATAGTCTGACTCTACTCAAACACCTTCAAAAGCTCCAGATTCTCTGCAAGTCAAATCTCAATCTCTCATTCAGATTTTCTAGGAGGCAAATACCTGGCCCTCCATGCCCTGATACACATGGTGCAGCTCAGCATTTTGTGCACAGCTGGAGTTTAACAAATACGATTAAATAAAGACCAAAAGAAGGGGCCAGGGATTTAGCTCAGCGGTTCGGCGGCCTGCCTTGCAAGCACAAGGACCCGAGTTCAATCTCTGGTACCAAAAAAAAAAAGACCAAAAGTCACAAGATGCTTGTGCCATCAACTCCCTGTTCTAGCTATCATGTCTACTTTCTGAAAGTAAAACCCCAAGTTATAATTAAAATATAAAATTTTGTTATACTTAGGCACTCAGGATACATGCCTATGGGTTTCTTCTCAATGACACAAAGCAAATTTTCTAAGATTCCTGTCACCCAAGAAACTCTACAAGTTTTCCTTGCAGGGCAATTCTAAGTTCCAGAAGACATCTGTTGCCAAGACCCAAGCACAGCTGTCAGGCAACAGAGGAAACTGGTGTTCAGTAAAAACCAAACCAAAACAAGACTGCTTGCACAACCAAAGATGGCAAAGTTCCCAGAGTTACAACCTGAAATAAATAGAAGATATGAGGTATTTTATATAAAAGATAATAAAACTGCCGGAAACACAAGTTTTTTTTTTCTTAAACTGACATCTTCTAATGTGTGCAGAGAACAGCAGGTCTTCTCAGAATAAAAATGTTTGTTGATGGGAAGAGAGCAGCTTTTCCCCTGACCACGGGAAATCTTCAACCCCCAATAGAGGTCTCTAAGAATGATCATGTATCAGCTATGACTCAAAATGGGGGACAGAGAAGTCAGTATTAAATAGGAACATCAGAGTGGTGGCCAGTGATTGGGTGTGTTCTTTGTGTCCTCATTGCTGTTATCCCCTAACTAGACAGGAGCACTGAGCATGTCTTTCAGCAGCTGGGAGCAGCAGGGACAAGGGGTGGATAGCACATTGACCCATCATGCAGAGTGGGCCAAGTGGGTCTAATGAGTAGTTTTCACATTATCTTACTCATGATATGAAGTTGGCACCATGACTGTCATTTGACAAGTTGGAAGCTAAGAATCCCATCACTTACGGGAATAAGCCAAGGGCATGCACCTGCTAAATGGAAGGTGGTTCAGGCTTGTCTAACTCCAGCACCACCAGTCTTCCTGATTTTGTCCAACAGGTTGCTGCTATAAGTGTTTTAGAAACAAAATATGAAGCAAGTAGGAAACACACCAAGTTAAACAAAGTTAACTGGCTTATTTTTTATTAATAGCAAGTCTTCTCAAGGCCTTTAATGTTTTAACACTTGTTAAATAAAGTTCATCTTGATTATGTCAATTTAATTCAATGTAGAACTTTTTGTTTGGCCTGAGATACTCCATGGGACTGAAATTCCCTGAGACCTACATTAGGAATCCTTGCAGGACAGCCCTCCAGTCTCACTGACATCCTGGTTCTGTTCTTGAGTGGGTCTGACACTACTTTCAGAAGAATCTGGGACAAGCAAAAGCCATGGAGAAGTACTCTGGCAGACATACCTACCAAGTGATGGGGAGACAGAGAAGGGAAAGGGGACAGGAAGAAGCTTGAGCCCTTTTAATAGCAACCAACATTTGGTGCATGCCATTATTCTTTGAAGTGCTTAGTTTTCATAACCATCCTCAAGATAGAAATTATTATAACCTCCACTGCCCAAATGAGAAAATCGAGGCACATCAAGTTTTGGTAACTCACCCAAGATCATACAGCTCAATTCCTTAAAGCCTACTTTGTGCTTGCTCATGTGGCGAGATATTTAGTAGGACTATGTAGGGTGGAGAAGAGCACTTATGGTAGAAGGTGTATATCATAGCTGCCCAAACAGTGCTACAGCTAAGTGATACCAATTTACATTTGAATTCTAATTTGCTCTGCAAACATTTACTGGGACTTCCTTACTAGGTGGTGTGCTGGGTGTGGAGGTTTCATCTGTGAATATAAGAAGACTTAAAATCCAGTGGAAGATGCACACAAGATAAGGTCATTATAACACAGGATGGCACATGCTTTTATGAGCAAAAGGCACAGAGATCATGACAGCAGAAAAGGCACCTGACCATCCTTAGTACGCCCTTGCTATAGGTCTTTCCTCTCTCAGTAATGCTTCTGAAGGGAAGAAATATTTGGCATGAAAATATTTCAGGAGGCTCATTCCTTCTTGTCCTCAGGACCAAACCAACATCTTAGAACTTTAGGAAAGTCTAGGAACGGCTTGACGATAGCAGTGTGATGATCTTCTTGAAACTTCTTTTTCAGGAAGTGTAGGGCTGTAATCCTTTCTAGCCTCTGCCCCAGGCTTATTACAGAGACAACAACATCTCCTTCAGTGGGAATCTTCATTATCAGCCAGCTCTTAGCAATCCTGTGCATGGTAGGAACAGAAGTGCTCCTCCCCTACCCAATCCCATGCATTTCCAAGCCTTACTGCAGTGAGGTGGGACCACATGACTAGTTCTGGCCAATGGATTGTGAACAGCAGCGATGTGTTTCATTTCTGAGACAAAACATTTAATCTAATTGCTGATGCAAGATCCTCCAGTACTTGCTTCCCTGCTGCAGTAACAGAGATAACCCCATAGCCTGGATATTATGGGTACAAACGCATGAAGCTCCCATCAGCCTGAGTCTTGAGTGGAACAGAAGCCTCCACCAACAAGTAGCATGAAAGAAAATAAACATTTGATGCGTTAAGCCAACATAAAGGATTAATTATTGGCCAATCTACTGGACCAAGAGGTTGCTCAAAGTTTGATGCAAATAGCTCCACAAAATTATGATATAGCAAGAAGAAATCAATTCCCGCCATTAGCCAATTGCAGTAATAAGTACAACTGATCTTTGTATAATGTTTTATTATAATTTTCAAGACATTTCATGAGCACGATTTACTTTAATCCTGAAATGGCAATAAGACTTCTAGTGTCCTCAGACCCATTTTAAGGTGGGACAAGAGGTTTCACACCTTCCTTCATCAAGCCGTTGCAATGTGTCTTAGTCCATTTTCCGTCACTATAACAAAGTACCCAAGACTGGTTATTTGATAGAAAAAGAAGTCTATTTTGGCTCATGGTTCTAAAGGCTAGAAAACTCAAGAGCATGGGGAAAGTGCCTCATGTTGCTTCAACTCACTGTGCAAAGCAGAAAGGCAAACGGATTTATGTGGAAGAGATAAACCATGAAAGGTGCCTTCACTCCATAACTATTTCAGTCCCATAAAAGTGAGTGCTCACTCCCATAAATAAGGCATTAATCTCTCTTAACAACCTAACCATATCTTGGGTTTCTACCTCTCAACTCTACCACAATGGCAATCAAATTTCAATGAGTTTTGGAGGAGACAAACCAAATTCAAGCCATAGGACAATGGCTTCAGATGTCACAACTCACTAGTTGTGATACTAGCTTGTGTTCCCTGATTCCATTGGAAAGAACCCCCTGTGGCAGAAAGACATAATTAGAAGTTATAAACTACAGCCTAAAAGCCTGTTTACATGTTATAAGCCAGGCGGAATTACAAAGCATCCTCTTTTCTTCACCATAGGAATCTTGCTGCATTGGAGTCTTGCCTGGAAGTAAGATATGACTTTTGCATGAAATTTATCCCTCAACCTGTGTATGCCATAGATACCAGAAAACACATTTCACGGCTATTAAGCACCACTTGGAACATTATTGCTTTTGAACCATAGCTTTTCACTAAGGTATCATGGTGCATACTCAAGATAATCTTTTTTTTTTTTTTTGATGTGTATTTTGGTTTTCAGTGTTTTTTTAATTTTTTTTATTTTTATTGAGGTTATTGGTACAATTCAGGTATACAATACAGTTACATTCATTATTGGGATCCTTTATATGATAGGTCTTGATTCTCATTTTTCCCCTTGTCCCTGCCCTCCCTTCACCCCCTCCTCTCCTCCCCATTTACAAACACTTTATTTCCATTTTTTCAGTTTCTCATATTTTTTTCCTCTCCCTTATTACCTCTCCCCCACCCTTCCCACTTTCCTTACACCTTTAGCCCTTTACTTCCTATTTCACATTATTAATTGTCTCATTAGGATCCTGTGTACTATTATAGTTTTTCACACCAAAGAAACTATTCGGTATTTCAGTTAAAGAAATCTCTGTATGAACATTAAAAATAGGGAATCCTAAAATAAAACTAAAAAGGAAAGTAAAAGAGAAAAGGCAATGATGTAACATCAAAATAATCCTTAATTCTGGAGATGAAAATGGTCCCTGAACATATTTAAATTGCTTCTCGCTCTTATAGTCTTATCTT
>NW_022900920.1:985253-1062399 GCF_012274545.1 Fukomys damarensis
AAAGACTAATAATAGTATGTTATGCATAGATAGCAGCAACTGCTTTTCCAGGTTCTGCAGTCATCTGAACAAAATTATAGACATTCAGCACATTCCATTAAAAAGAAAAACAAAGAAAAGAATAATATCCAGACAACAGCAAAGTTCCATCAAGATAATCTTTTTAAAGCAAGAATCACATTTCATTACAAACATAATTCTTGCTTGTGCTTATTGTAAAAAAAAAAAAAAAGTTAAAATACAGAAAAGGATAAAAATAGAAATCAGACCTGAACCAAACAACCTGCAAAATCTACTATTATATGGCTGGGGATCTAGCTCAGCGGTTCTGCCACCTGCCTCACAAGCACAAGGTCCCAAATTTGATCCCCAGTACCAAAAACAAAACAAAACAAAAATCTACTATTATAATGTTAGGGTTGCCATATATTTTTTAATCTTCTGTATCAAACTGATCTTACCACTCACTATTTAGTAAACTGACTTTACAACTTTTAGATTATGAGCATTCACCCATGTTATTTATCTGCATAGTATTTTGTCATTCTTTATCGACCCCATTACTAAATGCTCATGTTGGTGCTAACTCTTTCTTACACAGATAATCCCGTGAACACACTGGTACATATGTGGTTTTTTTCTCCTAAAAAATAGAGATGTTAGGTTGAGTGATTTCAATATCTGAAGGATTTTTTACACACTGCGGTCAAATTTCTCTTTAGAAAGAGTGTATCTCCAAGGGTTCAGGTCAGTGCCCATTGTCTACACCTTCATTATCATTAAACATTTTATCAGTCAGGGTCCAGCTAGGAAACTAGTAAGCATTCTATGGCTATCAGTAGAAAAAAACATAATATAGGGATTAGCTTAATAGGCACCAAGGGCTGAAAAATGCAGAGTTGACACTGAGATAATTCAGAGAGAATAATTTCAGGAGGCGCGTCTCCTCCCTAGGGCTGGGCAGCAAAGAGATGGAATTGTCATTGTTGAGGACCCCTGTGAAGCTGAAACACAAATCTCAGAGAAGCAAGGGCTGCTTGTTGCTGCTGGTGTCATATTTCATAGGAAAATCCCTAAGGGTCACTGCTAAGGCTCAGATCTTTGAAAGGAAGTTGTTGCTTGGTTGTTAAGGGAATAACGAAGCTGACTCTGGTTGTGGGGGGAAAAAAATAGATTGGAACAACTTCTGCTGCCAGAGCGAAGACCCTGACAGCAGCAACAACAAGCAAAAAAGGGCCAAGGCCTCCTTTGTTTCTGTCTTGCAGTCTTCCTCTATGATCCCTACTGGCAGAGTTTAACATGATGTCAGCTGACAAATGCAAAATAAGATTTGTGTAGTCGTAGACTCAACTTAATGGAACCCATTAGAGAAAAGTAGATGTGTGGTTGAGACATGACAGCCTAACAACCAAAGAGGAATCATAACATTTTAAGTTTTTGGTTGTGATCATTGAATACAAGTGATCCAAAACAAATTAAATATGACATTAGTTAATATGGTATTTTGATGACAATAGTTTTATAAAACATATACATATATATACCTATATATATGATCAGAATGAACTGAAATGGCTTTAAATTTAAGGCACAAATTATTTCTGAGTGATATTTATAAAAAGTGCCTCCTCTGTATCAAGCATTCTGCCCAGCAGGTTAGGGAGAATATCTCAGTCCTTTTACAGATAGAAAAATTTGAAGCCTAAAGAGGTTATGCAAACTGCTTAAGGTTACATTTTAAAGTAGTGAAGATGGAATTTTTGTGGCCAGTCTGACTTAAAAGCCCAAAGTCTTATATACATGCTAGCCTGTCGCCTTTGCTATTTAGGTGGACCACCTTTACCATTCAGTGGCTAGATTCCACATATGAACTCAACAATCCTGCACTCTAGCTAGACATTCGCCTCTTGTGTACTGTGTGACCACTTGGTACTTAAGAAGTTACTCAGTAGCTACTGAAGCTTTCAGTACTTCAACAACCAAACATCTAACAATAAGGGCCAAAAGAGCCAGGGGTGGTGATGCCTGCCTGTAATCCCAGCCCTCAGGAGGCTGAGGCAGGAGGATTGCCATGAGTTCAAGGCCAGTCTGGACTACATAATGAGTTCAAGGCCAGTCTGAGCTAAATAGCAAGACCCTGTTTCAAGGGGGAAAAAAAAGAAAAGAAAAGAAAAAAGGCCTTCATTCTCATCACCAACTGTTGATCTCGGCAAGCAAATTCCTGGGATCACAGAACTGCATTAAATTCCATTCCAGATCTTTGAGCCCCTTCAGTAACATTTTAACAAATTATTGCCCAGCATCTACTTGAAAACTTGGACAAAACAACTCACCATACTTTTGACAGCTGTAATTACTAAAATGTTCTTATTTATTATTCTATTACCTCCACTTGAAAACTTCTGATTTTGCTTTCCTGGGCAATGAAATGTGCTTTACAGGTGATTGAAGTTTCCCTTAGTGTTATGGTGAGATGATCACGTGCTGTCATAGACAGTAAAAGTCCCAAATAATATGTGAAAGTGAGTGGGCATAGCTCATATTTGTTATTGGCAAAGGGATACATAGAGGAAGACTCCTTGGTGGTTAAGAGCACAGATCTTTAAAGTCAGTCAAAGTTTAATTCAAATCTTGGCTGAATCATGTCTTAGTTGTGACCATGTAGTAGCCCTGCAACCTTGATGAAGTTGTTTAAATGAATGAGCATGGTGGTCCCAACCCTACATTGGTATCCGGAGGATTCGATCAATAGAAGCTTGTGGGCACCTACCTTGGCCACATAGGTGTATAAGAGATGAGATCTAGTTGGGTGCTCATGCCTGTAATCCCAGCACTGGGGGAGCTGAGGTTGGGGAATCATCATGAGTTCAAGGCAGCCTGGGCTACACAGTGAGTCCAAGACCAGCCTAAAGTATACAGTGAAACTTTAGCTAGGAAAAAAAGGAAGAAAGAGAAAAAGAAAGAAAATAAATGAGATCTATAAAGTATGCCGATGAATGTCACAAATTTCCTTTTGCATAGAAAGTTAAGAAAATATCCCTTTATGATAGTATAAGATCATTTACATCCAGTTCAAAAAGATTTATTTTAGAGTTATATAACAAACTACTCTCTGGAAAACCTTAGCTCACTGAAAAAAAAATATACATATATTGCATTTGGAGTCAGAAGAATTGAATTCAAGGTCTTGTTTAGCTCTTTATTCTGTGATTTTAAGTAATGGCCTGAGTCTTGATTTTTTTCTTATTTATAAAATGCATCTACACAAGGAACAATGCCCATCACTACGGATCAATTGAAGCAGCAGAGTAAAACACCAATCTGAAAAGTATAGTTCAGAGTGGAAAAAAAAAAGTGACTAGTAGAATGAGAAATGTAGTAACTCCATTTATGTAAAACCAAAGCAATCACAGGCAACATGCAATACCCATGCAAGTGACAGACACGATTATTTTGAGAAGAAGAGAATGCAAGTGAGCTAGACATTCAAAAAGGATCAATAAATAAAGACAACAGAAGGGCCTCAACACATTTTGGAATTATAAGTAAAATGCAAACAATGTTTCCATACCTTCCTCTTAAGGTTTTTCTGAGGAGACGATAAGATTATGCGTGTGAAAACAAAAGTTAGTTTACTATTTTCATGAAGAGCTCCATATTGGATGGAGGAACTGAACAGAGACAGATTCCTTCAGCAGGAAGCTGTAACTGGGGCAGTGCCCCTGAAGCTTTGCCCTAGCTTCAGAGTCTGCCAGTAAGATGACATCAGAGTCCTTATGCAGGAGGGTAGCAGGTTCCCCCTCACTCCTGCAGACAGCACTTGATGGCATAGCCAGAGCCAGAGCAATCTCTTCCCATGGACCCACTGCAGACAGTCCACTCCGGCCCTCGAAAGAAGAGACCCAGGCAGACGGGCACCTTGATGGCCTCGGGGCCTCATGACATTCGATTTGGAGATTTGGTCCTCTTCATTTTGGAGAAGAAAATGGGAACCACTCGCAGAGCCTTCCTCATGGAGCTGGCCCGCAGGAAAGGTTTCAGGGTTGAAAACGAGCTCAGGTAGGATAGCACCATTTCACTCTGCAAGCAAGTAGGGGCTTTGTGAACAGCCTCTGGCACCCATGTAACCTGTGTGGAAGAGGTGATGTTCCCACTGGGAGCAGAGATCTGAAATCAAAGAGTAAATTTGACTCGATTAGTTCAGGGAAACAAGATGAGTGGACACAAAAGTAATTTTATTAAAACTGACTGGCACCAGAAGATAAACTGTTTTTGCCTTTCAGTATTATGAAGTGAGCTATCTGAAGGTGCTAAACAGAAAACTAGTTGGAAAATTTCATACTGAACCACTCAATTTCATTCTTGACCAAACTGAACAAAATACCACTGAACTCAATCAAAAGATGTTAGCTACTTTGGGCAAAAGGATAGGTTTGTTGCTTGACTCATACCTGAACCTCTGGCTTTCTGAGGTGCCCAGTGTCTCATGAACTGGGTGAGTGACTAGCTGCCTCACCACGGGCACCAGGATGTGCCTTGATTATGCTTTTCTGGAGAGCAGTCCAAGTGAGGCTCAGAGGTGGGTGCTGCTTAAGAATTCAGTGACAGTTTTTCCAGGGATAGCAGACACCACACGAGTGATGTGATCAGAGCCCACGCAAGGAGGTCCTTGCTTAGTTGAAGCAATCATTTGGGTCACCGAGACTGGATTACTCACTAATCTGCTCATCTTACATAGCGGTTATCTTTATGGATTTTCCTGTCAGTTATATAAGCTCTTCACTGGTCTCAGGATAGATAAAAAATAAATCCAGAAACAAGTGGTATCAGTACCTTTATATAATTAATGGTTCCAGACAGAATGGATGGGGCCATGCAATGGAGACAGAGTCAGAGCCATGCAATTTCCTCACTGGAAATGTGCAAAGACTAGATTGACTAGGCTTTTTTCCAGGAAAAATGACAAGAATTCTATATGAGAACACATTATTTTTCTTTGATATTTAAAACATAAAATGGTCGAATTTTTGCTGATTAAATGTCAGTTTCAAAGTTTTGGGGAGAAATTTTAGAATAATCACGTATGTTAAATCTTACAGCACTATCATTCATATGACATTGACTTGTTTTTTCTTTTGCTTAATGTTCCATTCAGGAACTCTTGAATATCTCATGATGTCTCATCTTATGTTCCTTTGTATGGTCTCCTTTTTCCCTTTTCTGTCCTTTTTTCCCCCTTGTTAAGCGCCTGGAGCCACCTTCAGTCTCATTCCTAACATCCTTTCTACAAAATCTTACATTTCTTCTAATTGTTAAGCCTGTCTCACTTAGACTTACATAGAGTGTTAGAGTCCGGAAAGGGAAAGAGTATATAGGTAAAAAGGCCAAAAGCCAGAAATTTAAAAATAGAAATTAAAAGTCTTAGCAAATATTGAACAGTTATTCATGGTTTTTTTAAAAAGCAGCAAGGGCAGGAAGGTGAGAGCCAGCCAGCCAGTTCACCACTTACAGGGAAATCTTTTTGTTGGACGTCCACACTTCCAGCAAGCCCCACTAGCTTAGTCACAGATGCAGCAATGAATCCATACAAGGTAGCTAGGGCAGGCACTTAGTGAGTATGGGAGGCAAGTTTCTTCTGTTCACAGGGAGCCAAAGAGACAGCTCTGTGCCCCAGAAGCCTGCTGCCAGGTACCAAGCCCAGCTTCTCGGGCTACAGAGGAAACGGGGCCTGGGGAGCAAACTGTTGCTATGCATGTGACAGGCTGGCAGCTCAGAAGATACATTAAACACACATGTGCTCTCTGGAGCAAAGCAAAACCACAGGAAGCACAAGTCTAAAGTCTCAAACAGAATAGCCATACATAGATAGACACACTTAAATTGGAAAGGACAATAAAAATTATTGTAGATGGAAATCTGGAGTAAAGAAACCTAGAAATCTGTGCATAAGGAATCTAGAGACTTCAAATCCTGGTTCTGACCATTCTCAGTTGTGGGATTTGGGGCAGAGTTCCCTCTTTCGTATTTGACTTAGTTTTCTGATAAAAGGACTATCTGACATAGTGGCCAAATGAAATGATAGAAATCAATGCACTTTGATAATTTTAAACAGTAATACAAATGTAAAGTGTGACTATTTTATTGTTGATTACCTGAATTCATTGATCCAAACAGCAAAATTGTTACAAATGTGTATTCTCTCCACAATATAAACCAGGCCAAATGATAGAAGCAAATAGAACAAAGACAGGAAGGAAACCAGCCCATCGTAATATTGCAAATAGTTTTTTGAAGTGAGTTAGGAGTAGTAGGGTAAGATTATGTCTGTTCCTATTTTCTGTGTTTTCCTATTTTAATTACAATAAGCATATATTTTAAACAATAAAAATAAAGTATCTGCTGTTTAAAAGAAAGGACACTGCTCAACAGTGAAGGCTATAGCTCAGTGTATAAATTTTATATCTCAGCTATAAAAAAAGAGATTGATATGTTCTAAAACAAGCAGCAGATTGCACCCTTCCTAGCATACTCATGGGAGGATTTAATTTGAGTAAAAAAACTGACGGCTGCTTTACCTGAGCCTGACCACACATATTATGAGATTGTGCTAATGAGGCTCCTAGGAGCACACACAGTAAAAATAGTATCTCAATTCATTGGACAGACTGGAGCTATTTTATTCTCTCTGGCATATATGTACCATACTTAATGAGGCTTCATTAATATTTAAGTTATATTGAAAAAGACATGCCGGGCATGGTGGTGCACTCCTGTAATCCCAGCATTTGGGAGGCTGAGGCAGGAGGATCGCTGTGAGTTCGATCAGCCTGGTTTATTCTCTCTGGCATATATGTACCATACTTAATGAGGCTTCATTAATATTTAAGTTATATTGAAAAAGACATGCCGGGCATGGTGGTGCACTCCTGTAATCCCAGCATTTGGGAGGCTGAGGCAGGAGGATCGCTGTGAGTTCGAGATCAGCCTGGGCTCCATAGTGAGTTCCAGGTCAGTCTGAACTACATAGTGAGAACCTACTTCAAATAAAAAAAAAAAAAAGATGCCATTTTATGCATTATAGGAAAATTGTTCTTTCTTTCAGTTTTTATTTATTATTAGTATATGTTTACATGACATGATGAGTAATTCCTTGTGTGAAGTTGGCATGTGTAAATAACACACCTCACATCTGTTTCCATCCCTGTTCCTTCCCCTCCCTCCCCACCTCAATCTTTCCATCTTCTTCTCATTCTGTCTCCCTACTTCCTGTTATCTAAATTTTATTCTGCTTTTTATTTACATTTTGCGTTGCTCATATAAGAGAAGTCATGTGATATTTAAGCTGGGTGTCTGATTTATTTCACTTACCATTATGACCTCAAAGCACATCCGTTTCCCCACTAATGACTCAAGTCGTTTTCTTTAGAGCAGGGTAGTATTCCATTGCATGTAAACACCACATTTTCTTTATCCATTCACCAGTTAATGGATATACAGGCTGCTTCCAAGATTTAACTATTATGAACTGTGCTACTACAGACATGGGTATGCACTGTGTTGTGGTACGTGCATATTAAGTCTTTCGGTAATGATAACTAGATGGCAAATATCTGGATCTAATAGAATTTTTAGTTTTAGTTGTTTGATGAATCTCCCTAC
Organism: Fukomys damarensis; assembly: GCF_012274545.1. Lineage (NCBI taxonomy): Eukaryota > Metazoa > Chordata > Mammalia > Rodentia > Bathyergidae > Fukomys > Fukomys damarensis. The sequence continues at coordinate 992,913 of NW_022900920.1, forward strand.
TGGTTTCCACAGTGGTTGTGTTAGTTTACATTTCTGTCAACGATATAGAAGGGTTCCTTCTTCCCCACAGCTTCACCAGCATCCACTCTCACCTGATTTCTTGATGCTAACCGTTCTTTCTCAGATCAGATGAAATCTCTGTGTTATTGTAATTTGCATTTCTGTAGTGTCCAGTGATGTCAAACATTTTTTCATGTGTTTATTGGCCATTTGTACTTCCTCTTTTGAGAGGTGTCTGTTCGTTCCAGTTGCCTGTATTTTGATTGAATCTTTCATTTTGGGATGTCTTAGTTACTTTTCTCGTTGCAGAGACAAAATACCCAACACCCAAAGAATTTATTGTTTGTTCTAGACAAATCTCAACAAAGGAAAAATATGCCCTGAAGCCCCTCTCAGGCTTTGAAAATTGCAATTATAAATTCTTTCTCTGCCCCTTTGAGATGTGAGTCTTCTCACTAGTAAACTGTTACCCTCAGAACTACTTTCCATCTCTTTAAAATAGAAACACTCAAGGAGATGACTCTCACTTCCAGGCTCTGTGGGAGGGTAAGGGTCTAACTTCAGTGGGCACCTTGCTCTAATTCACAAAACAGAAGTTTGCTTCTCCTCCAGGTGAGAGCCAACTAAAAAAATTCCTTGATTGCTGACTCATATCTTCTACTATTTTTGCATTTTCAGAACATAATAAATATTGTGGGTACTAATAGAAATCTTTGTTGATGATGTTTCTTCTTGCTTCCACTGAAGACAACAGTACTCTTCCAATGGTACCTTTAGATGAATTATGGAGGTCTTTGCAGGAAAATAGTATCATCTAGATACACTCAGATTAAAAAGATCCATATGGCTTCCCATATAGACAAACTCCTGTTACTCCTCATGTCTTTCCCAGGACACTTCAGCCTATGAAATGCTTTCTGCCTTTCCTTCCCACAAAGTTGAGAACATTTTACACTGGACTCTCTTGTCTATTGCAATACACAATCTGTCCTTACTGATATAAATAGTCTCTGGCTTTGTTTATATTTGACAATGTTTTATCACTTCAAATTGTGGTGTTTAAAACCAAAATATTCAAAGTGAATGTTTGCAAAATAAACAGAATATCAGATGGAAGAAACCGGTTACCTCTGTAGAAAATACAGATATTGAAATGGTTTATCTCCATGCCCTTCCCAGTCCAACATACAAATGCAACTTTGTTGACTTTTCTTTATGTATTTTTTCAATCTTCCCCTCATCTTGCATGTCTTCTCCTATATCTATTTGCTTCCCGAACCGAAAGCCCCTAAACTCCCCTAGAACAAAGGACTTGTTCCCCGCAGTGCTGTAAGACTCACTGCCTAGAGTCAGCTTCCTGATCATTTCATCCAGTTACCGCTCCAAACTCCATGAGTTTGCCAGGTAGACCCCATCTGCATAACTGAGACAATTTTCTTACACATAGTAGGCTTCAAGAAATATTTGCTTACTAAAAAAAAAAAAAAAGAAAAAAAGAAAAAGAAAAGGAAGAAGAAATACTTGCTCAGAAAATGATCTGGTGAATATGAAATTAGTCCAAGGAACCTGTGCTTACCAAGAATAATTTTTGTAATTAAAAATATTTTTCCTACAATGCATGAGTATTACTTTTTTCATTGGAAACCTAATTAAAACTTTATTTTTTTAAAACAAGGAATGTAAACTTTCTGCAGTCCAAATTACTTTCTATTCCAAAATTTATGAACTTTAATAACAAAGTTCGTAATCCTATTTAAGATAACCCCTGCCCCAAACCAAGGCACTATCTTCTAGGGTATAGAGAATGGGTCTGGAAATAGAAACTTGTCTTAGCGATACTTATGAGAATACGGAATAAAACTGCTTTAGCTATTTTCTGTTTCAAGAATTCTAAAACATACCAGTCCCTAAGGGAAACTGGCAGGAAGATTTTAAAACCATAAACATAGTTAACAGATAAAGTTAACTATAAATGACTAAAGTCATTATTTGCAAAATAAGTCCAACATCAGAGGAGAAGAGTCCATGAAACAAAGCAGTTATAAGGACAATGAAAACAAACAAGAGGGCTGAGTCAGACTGGCAGGCAGGGTGGAGTGCGTGACTGGGGCAGAGAAAGATCACTGCCTCTCTCTTCATGGAGAATCCCACTTAGTTCAGAGGGATGGGTAGGACCAGGTAGGGGAAGAAAGGCTGGAAGAGCTAAGAAACTGGTATCTGAGAAAAAATTCAGAACTAAGATTTATAAGTTAATTCTCTAATCCAAGCTTTGAAACATCTGAGGGATACATGTACAATTCTTGCAATATCTTTTATTTTTCATGTAAAATTATATTAATAATGTGTTTCTTCATTGACACATGATAATCACACATATTTATAGGCATAGTGCAATAATTCAATACACTTATTATACTATACCCCATAAATGTGTAATAATCAAATTGTTACTGGCGGGGTTTGGCCAAGCCTGGATTCAGATCACATTGTATTGGAATCCTGGGTTCATTTTCCACCCCCAACCAAGTACAAAAAAACTCCATAATGTTAAAAAGATTGGTATTGAAGATTTTTTTTGTCTTTTCAATTTTTTTTGAATATTTCATAACCATAAAAGAGTTATTTAAAAATTGTTTCAGTCCCATAAAAACTCACAAGTTTAAGGTCATTAAAAACCAGCTGTGTGGTGTCTTTTAAAAAATAACTCATAAGAGCTGGGCGTGGTGGCACACACCTGTAATCCCAGCCCTCAGGAGGCTGAGGCAGGAGGATTGCTGTGAGTTCAAGACCAGCCTGGGCTACATAGTGAGTTCCTCAACTACAAAGAGACACCCCTTCCCAACACCCGGAAAAAAAAAAAAAAAAAAAACAACTCATAAGGGGCAGGGATTTAGCTCAGTGGTTCTCCTGCCAGCTTTGCAAGCACAAGGTCCACAGTTTGACCCCTGGTACAAAAAAGAAGAAAAACTCATAAAAGTAAAGAAACGATTTATTTACATTTTGACCAAATCTGGGAGGGAAGCTAGTCTGCCCCCTACCCTCCAAAACACAGAAGTTCTGCAATTTATAGAAGGTGTAAAGCAAATCCAGGAAATGCGATTAGGCAAGCTTTAGTCCAGAGGGCTGGAAATCTGAAGTTCTCCTTGGCCTCAGGCCTTTAGAGGTGATGGTCTACACTGTCGTCAGAGGAAACTTGGAGAAACAGTTTATCCTTTTTAAAAATCCTAGTTTTTAAAGAGCCATTTTACTTTCTCATTTACAGAGAGAAATTAGCATTTCATCTCCTTATACATTTGTCATTTCTTTGTGTGTGTAACCTTGGAGACTCTCTCTTCTAGTTCTTCATGCACGATAAATTATAATGAAATATACTCACCCTTTTGTGGGCCCTACTATGCCCACCCTGTCTCGAGTGATTCTAGAGGTAAATACTAGAACAGATTTCTCCTGTTTAATGATATTTTGGTACCTGTTTTCCAACCTCTCTTTTTTCCTTTCTCTTGCTGCGTTTCTCCTAACTGTCCCTAAACTAAATCATTAGAAAAAAATTAGCTTTGTCTTAGAAGCAATATCCACAGAACCGTGATCTGTATAATTTATAAATCCAGATAAACTCTGGCTTTTTGAATGTTCAGTTGTGCCATCCCCTACAATTATCTCATGCACCTACAGAGAACTGAGTACCAGAGGGGATGATAATGCCCATCTCATTCTGTGATTGATTATTTTAGTTCATGTGCTGTGGATGTGAGCACTCATGGTGTTACTGATAATTAAGATGCATGAGATATGCCTGCCGTAACATCTGACATAGAGCATTACTTCAATATTATTACTATTTGTAATATTAGAGTGCTCAGAGCAGAGAACAATCTATGTGCCAGCAAACAGATGCCATAACACAACACAGCAGAAGTTATCGCACTAGAGGGAGTGAGTCTCCTGGTAATACTTCTCAGTGCCAACTTGGGACTAAAAGTAAACAAGCACGCAATCAGACTTGTCTGCCAGAGACCAATAACAGCGCCAATCCAGGGAGCTCACTGGGGACCAGACCCTCACAGCCATGCAGAGAGAACTGGTCAAAATCAGTTAAGACAGAAGATGGGAAATATAGACAGGGCCCTTGTAGAAATTACCTTCTAAATTTGTATTTCCTAAATGATTTGTAATGAAGGACTAGTTTACAAAAAATTTGTTTCAAGCCAATGCTTTAAAAAAGAAGATCAATAAAATGCAAAGTCACATTACAGTCAAAATTTCTAAATTCTGCTCTTACCTAGTTGAGAACCAGTGGCCGGCAATACTGCACTTTGAGTAGCTCTGGCTTAAGAGATCTGGCTTGTTTGATTTTTTTGTTTTCATATGTGCTCATTATTACTCATGTTTTGTTTTGTTTTGCTTAATGAGAAGAACTGGAAATTTAGATGAAAGTCTGCTTTCATATGATATCACCTACAAATTTTCCCTAAAGTGACCACTAGTGTGATGTGGACAAGTCCACACTATCCCTGGAAAACCCAGGAGGAGAAGCAGTGTGGGTGCTGGTGAGAGAGAGGAGAGTGAGGGGCCTGGACAGGACTCCTCCTCAGTACCTTCTCCTTCTGAGTTTAGACAAACCTTATTTATAATAAGAATAATAAATATTAATACTTGATACAACAATATTATAATGTATAGTAACAAATATCACAAAATATAATAAAATGTTTCCCTTTAAAGGACAGAAATATAGATAGACTTACAATTCTTATATATGCTTATTAATTCGTTTGTTGTCTTCATAAAGTGTTATTTTATTTTCATTGAGTGCATTGGTACTTTTTAAGTATACAGTACAGTTACATTCATCACTGGGATCTTGTACCTTTACACGACAGGTCTTGGTTCTCATTTTTCCCCATATCCCTGCCCTCTCTTCACCCGCTCCACCCTCCCCTATTTACAAAGACTTTATTTCCATTTTTTCCTTTTCTCATATTTTTCTTTTTCCTATTTCCTTTCCCTTACCCTTCCTACTTCACCTACACTTTTAGCCCTTTTCTTCCTATTTCAAGTTGTCAGTTATACAATGTGGATCTTATTTACACTTAGTTTTTCACACCAGAGAAACTATTCGGTATTTACACATATGACACAATATGATTTCCCCTACTCTACACCATTTCAGTCCATTTCCTTCCTTGTCATTATGGCTTCTGAACCTTTACTTCCAAAAGAACCCAAAGTTCTGCCTTCTAGGCACCTTTTTCCTTCCCATCTGTCAAAACCAAACATAAATTCTAGCTCTTCTAGAAAGCCATCTGCCTCCCCCAGCTCACAACAGCCTCCCCTTTTCTGAACATCATTTGCAAATCTTGTCCAGGTCTCATATCTTCTCATAATTTATATTGGTAACCCTCTGTTTCATTTAATATCCAGAAATTTTCCTTTTCTTCTTTGGTACACTACTCCCTCCCACTGCCACCAGCACAAGAACCTGGGGTTGTACATAGAATAGTGAACAACAATAGGCTGAAGAGTCAAAGAGAGAGAGAGAGAGGGAGGCAAAAAAGAAAGAAAAAGAGTCAAGGAAGAGAACTAGGAATAGGAAGAGAAAATAATTTTACTTTTCTCTTAGATGTCTAGTTTGGTCTTAACACTTCCCAAAATTATAGACTATTTGAACTAAAAGGGTCTTAAAAATCATTAGGTCCAATGATACGATGCTAACTATAAAGATTTGTTGAAAAGTAGACATAATTTAACTGATCTAGCTGAGACCTTAAAAAAAAGTATAATTTACCAGTTGCGTGCCCTTGTGATATTATTTACATTTTCTGTTCTTCAGTGTTCCCAATTTTGAGGTGTGAAAAGTGTAAATATTAGATGAGATGATACATGTAAAGTACTTGGGCAGCGCTTGACCATAGTAAGTGTCCAGTGGTTGCTACAGAAAAGACCCCTTCCTGACTTACATCACAGGAGTGTGCTTCAAAATACATAAAGCAAAACTTCCCAACCTATTAATAGGTTAATAGCGAGATGTTATCAGGGTCTGAATGGTTATGTTCCATTCAAATTCATTTCATGAAAAATTCTTGAGTTAATGGTATTAGGTGAGACCTTTGGAAAGTGCTTAGGTGAGTGAGATTAATGTCCTTATAGAAGAAGCTCCAGAGAACTACCCTCCCCTTCCACCAACTGAGGACACTTAGTGGGGCCCATACATGAAGCATGGATCCTCACCAGACTCTGAATCCGCCAGCATCTTGATCGTGGACTTCCTGACCTCTAGCATTATGAGGACTACTTTTCTGTTGTTTATAAATTTCCCCTTCATTTGTTACAGCATCTCAAGTGGTGGTCTAAGATATTTGTGCTCACCTCTGTATATCTATATCTATTTCTATTTGAACTTTTGCTTATGATATAAAGTGTATTTCTAACTGTGGGTCACAGTCAAACAACTTTGAAGGCCACTGGATTGAAATGTTCCAAAAATAAAAAAAGAAATAGTGCACCAAAACTATATTTGTAGTGATAGGTTCTATTTTAAGAACAATTTCATCCTCCATCTTCTCTGAATCTTGGTTTTCCATTGGCACCACAATAATAAGTGTCTAATAAAAATTGCTAAAGTTGTCTTAATTCTTCTTGCATCTGACTTGTAATGCAGATCACTGTTGCTTCACTAACTGAAATATGGAGGACTCCCTTACACGGAAGCCTCAATCCTCCAGGCCTACGGGCAGTTGTAGTGCGTGTTTTCTCCATTAGATGGAATGTGCTCACACCCGGCGGGCGGGGACAGCTTCTGATTTTGAAAGCCCCTTAGCTGATAACTTTGCATTGCATTTTGCAGTGATTCGGTCACCCACATAGTGGCAGAGAACAACTCGGGTAATGAAGTTCTGGAGTGGCTGCAGGTACAGAACATCCAAGCTAGGTCCCAGCCAGAACTCCTGGACATCTCCTGGCTGATAGAGTGCATGGGAGCAGGAAAACCAGTGGAGATGACAGGAAGGCACCAGCTTGTTGTGAGTATTCTGGCCCTTTGCTTGATGGTTAAGAATATGGGTTCTGGACTCAATAAACCTGGGCACAACCTCAACTTCTCTGTTTATTTCCTGTGTGATCTTGGGCAAGTCACTTAGCTTTTGCTGAATTTCAGCTTCCTACTCTATCATACAATAATAATGCCCAATTCATATGACAAATGAAGATTAAAATTACGTACTTATAAAGCATTTACCAGGCCTGATATATTATAGGCAGTGAGTAGATGGAAGCTACTTTATGACTATATTTATACACAAACATTTCAAAATATTTAAGCTTTGATGTTCTGGCACCCGGAAAAATAGAGAGTTCTTGTGTACTATGTAGTATGGTCATTCAGGAAAAAGAAAGAAAAAAATTATGCTCTCAGTTCCAAATCCTTGACCATTAGGGCTAGAATCTTTGGGAAGAGAACTTGGATCATCACAAATTCAGAGAAAATAAAAATGGTCACTTATTGTTGGTGCTTTGTCATTTTTTTCTGATTTCACAAATAATGCATGTTAATGATAGCAAATACAAATATTATAAATGCATATAACATGAAATTTAAGTCCCTGATCATTCTTTTCCTTCTTCCAGAGACAAGTACCATTGAACGGCCTCCAATTATTTTTCTCTATATATACCTACTGCTATTACTATTATTGTTTAAAATAGATGCTTATGCTTTTGTCCAGGTGAGAAGAGACTCTCCAGCTAGCCCCAACCCAGGCCCCCAGAAGACTCCATCACTTGCTGTACAAAAGATCCCTGAGTATGCGTGTCAGAGGAGAACCACTTTAAACAACTGTAACTACATTTTCACGGTAGTAGTGCTTTACTTCAACACCCAGAGCAAATGAAGGGCTATCAGGTTCTGTCTATGGATCTACTAGCTAAATTACAATTTTTCTGGAAATCTGGGAAAGGTTTCTCCTTTCTGACAAGAGCGGGTTCCTTTCTTAATGGAAATGGACAAAATACATTTGAATTGTATTCTGTAGGGTGCTGGTTTACTCAAATTTCTTATAAATGAACACAGTACTTATCAAAGGCAAATATTCTGAAAAAGTAAATATTATAATTACTCCAAAACATAGCAAGGAGCAAATTACATGGGAATACCAACAATGTATCACCAGCCTTTGCTGGGAAGCCAAAACGTAAAAGAGTCTAATAATGTAGATTTTAGCCTGATGTTAGCTAGCCTGGGAGCCTCAGTTCTTATTTGAACAATAAGGAATTTTATCATCTCTAAAGATCTGAAGTTTTTCAGATGAGCCTAACAGATCTACAGCTGCTTGTCTTCTAGCCTAGTGGTCAAAAGTGATCTGGATAAAACATGCAGTAATGTATCGGACACAAAGCTCCTCACTTCCAGACTTTCAGACCCACATCTATGAGGAAGATCAGGAAATTAGAGCTCTTGGGCTACTGAGCAGGATGTCCCAGAGCTGCAGCTGCCAACTCTTCTGCTAACGATGTAAACACGCTCCACTTTGAATAGTCCTGGCCCTGGGGCTCTATGACCCATGAGCTTTGCCGTTCATTCAACCAGCCTGATTTAAACGCTGGCCATCTTGGATGAGCTTACTGAGAGACAAGAACTCCTAGTGACAGCAGCAAAACCCTAACCACAGATCAGTGAGGAAAACAGCAAGGAAGGAAGGGTCAGGCCAAGTGTGAATAGTGGGACACAGTGAGCAAAGGTCAGTTTTTGGCTAAATCATTCCTGACTATCTAATAGCAGAGAACTCAGTTTGCTTATAATGCTTTTGCCACCTGTCACTTCAGCTCAACTCCACCTGATCTATATGGGAAGGTGCAAAGAAATGGGAACCTAAATTCTGACCTTTAAGGAAACTGTCCAATATGTACAAGAGTGCAAGAGGTATTTGTGAGTGACCACTATTTCAGGAGCTTTTGCCTATCTGGTTTTATTCCTCAGAATGCCTTTGAGATACTAGCTGAAGACTGTGAGTTTAGAGAGAATGAAGGGTCTTATGTGATATACATGAGAGCAGCCTCTGTACTGAAATCTCTGCCATTCACCATCATCAGTATGAAGGACACAGAGGGCATTCCCTGCCTAGGAGACAAGGTGAAGTATATCATAGAGGTAAGGCTGAAGTAGGGAGGGAGGAGGGAGCTAATAACAGATTTTGCTGTTTGTTGTGTTAATCACAACTTCTCTTTTTCTGTATCTTTCACTCTCCACATCTATAACTATATAGTATTGATCTATCTATTTGAGATAAATAATGCAAAATATGTATAATCCATACCCCAACATTATCACAGCCGGGGCTGCATGAGGCCAGCTAGTCTCATACTCTTACTACATAAAGGGTGAGGCTCAAGTGTCCTTAGAACTCTGCAGCAGGGGAAAGGCTTTGTGAAAAGCTCAGTTCTGCTCATAGTTTGTCCTCTCCAGAGGAGTGGTGGGTGTGATATTTAGTAATACTGATTCTCTCTCTCTCCCTCTCTCTCCCTCTCTCTCCCCCCTACCCCCCCTTCCAAAAAGAGAACAGAACTGGAGTGACTTTATATACTTAACTGTGTTTAAGATTCCCCAGCATGACAAATTGGTGACCTGGTAGCAATATTAGTACAGTCAAGTCCAAGGTACATTAGTCAAGGAAAATTCTACCTAGAAGAAGTGTCACTGAGATACACACCATAAGAGCTTAACATGGACTGGCTTTAGTGGATCCAAAAATGACTTGCTCAGTGGAAAATTCCTCTTATTTCAAAGAGTTGCCATTCATTGAAAAGAAAGTTATCAGAAATATTTGGCTGTACATTTGCCAGTGAATATTTTTCACATGGGGGTTCTGTAGATTTGTGCACTAATCATTCTGCAAGCTTTCCCCTGAATATTATAAAGGGTCCTTGAATATGTGATGATCTGGGATTTTAAGTTATACGGAAATTCTTGCTTTCTCTAAATTAGGTAGGGAAACATACTATAGGCAAAGTACAAGCATTTCATGAGAAATCAAGCTACTAGATCTATAAATTTGACACAGTCTCAAGCTATAATTCTCCAATGTCACTAATTTAAAATATTTTTCAACTGTCCATGTAGGAAATTATTGAAGATGGAGAAAGTTCTGAAGTTAAAACTGTGTTAAACAATGAACGCTATAAATCCTTCAAAGTGAGTAATTTAAGTGTATTCATTAAAATTTTTCTTCAGTGAATCTTATTACTTATTCTGGATGGTTATATCAGTAAGCTCAGGCCACCACAACAAAATGTCTCATACAAAGTAGCTTAAACAATATAAATTCATTTATTTCTCTGGAAACTTAAAGTCCCAGATTATTGTGTCAGCATGATAGGGTCTTGTTGAGGGATCTTTTTCTGGCTTGCAGATTATTGCCTCATTCCTGTGTCCTCATGTGGCAGAGAGAAAGCTCACTGGGGCCTCTTCTTAGAAGAAATCTATCATGAGGGCCCCCACTTTTGTGACCTTATATAAACTTACTTACTTCCCATTTGTTCATCACACAAGGAACTAAAACCGAATATGTCCTTAGCAGAGTTTCTAGGAAGAAGATACCAAAATAATTATGGGTGTCCCCAGCTTATCGCCATATGATAATAATGTCTCAGTCACTTTTCTTGTCACTGAGACACAATACAAAGTACCCACAACTTAAAGGAGGAGGGTTCTATTTTGACTCATAGTTTTCAGAGATTTCAATGCATTGTCAACTGGCTCCAAGGCAGAAATGACATAGCAGAGGGGCATGGTGGATGAAAAGCTGCTCACATCATGGCAGCCAGGAAACAGAAAAATGACAGAATAGCCAGGGAGGGCGATACACCCTTCAAGGTCATGGCTCAACGACCCTTCTCTTCTGACCAGGCACCATCTAACAGTACTCAGCTGCTTCACTCATTAGTGTGAGTTCACTGGTAAGTATAGCATCCCCACCATCCATTCACTTTTCACCCTGCCTCTGAGCACATGAGAGTTTTGAAGAGCAGATTCAGATTTTGTGCCTGTCCCTTAGACGATTCATATGCATATCTTTATGCAAAATGCATTTAGTCCATCTCTAAGTGTCACTGAATTTTTAACAAGTTTCACTATCCCTGAAAAGACTAAATCCAAAGTCTCCTCTGAGACTCAAAGCAAACTCTTATCTGTGAGCCTCTATAAAAATAAAAAAGAAAGTTAAACACTTCCAATTATGGTGTCTCCGGATAAATGAATGGAACCAAAAAAGACCAAAATCCCCAAGGGAAAATACTAACTCTTGTAGTTCCATGCTCAGCACCCAAGGCAGGTTCTGGTGAGATGTGAGCTCCCGAGGGCTTGGGTGGTCCTATCCCTACACACTGAGTTGCAGCCCTTATGGGCTCTCTCTTGGGTTGGCTCTGATCATTGTCTATGGCTTTTCTTTAAGACATTTCATGTTTCTGTCTTCTGCAACTTCCCAGCATCTCCAGTGCACCTTTAGCTTCATTCTTACAGCTTCACACACAGCTCCCCTCTTAGAAGCACACTGGCTGGCTTCTCAGGCTTTCTTTTGAAATCTGGGTAATCCATGGCAATTCTTACATTCTGCAAGCGTTTAAAATCAGCACTCACTATGTGTATGATGCCAAAGTGTGCCATCAGCCTGAATAACAACCACGTGTGCTCATGAGCATCGTCTGCAGAGTGCCTGGATAGTTCAGTGCTATGAATCAAGTCCCAAGGAACCAATTCCCTAGATAGCTCTTCTGTATTTTGGGTACCCTGGGGCTCTCTTCTCATATGAGAGGTTTACACTTTTCTACTTCTGAGCCTGTGATGCATGGGATATTGCAGATTCCTGAGATGCCCTGAAGTTGTCTTTTCTATCGTCCTGATGAAAAGTACTTGGTTTATTTGCAATGCTAATCTTTTTAACAAACATGTTCTCCTTTGCTCAACTTAGTAGGTTCTTCCTTTCTGAAAAAACTCCAAACTTTTCAAATACTCTATTTTTTTTTTTGAGGAAAGGTTTATTTGGCTCACTGTTTGTAAAGTTTTCAGTCCATAATTAGCTGACCCTAAGACAGGGTGGTGTGGAAAACAGGGCTTGCAGAGGAGAAACAGTTCATGGCACATGTATGATAGCAAAAGCAACAATGGAACTCTAACAGGGACTTTCTGCCCCTTTTATCCAGACTACTGGGGATTAGGGTGGGGCCAATCAGGGTACTAGTTTAGTGAACCACATGCCATTAATCCCAGCATCACACAGATTCACCTGCTCCTGAAAAAGCCCTATGACTGCATGAAGCTTCAAGAGGACATCTAAACACAAACAACACTATGCCTGTTTTTTCCTAGGTTCTTGTTGCATGGAGCATTGTTTTCCACCCTTTGACTTTCAGTCTATGAATTTCTTTTTAAACTAAATATGGTGTTTGTTTGTTGTTTGTTTTTTGTACTAGGGACCAAATTTGGGACTTTGAGCTTGTGAGGCAGGCAGCAGCACCACTGAGCTATATCCCCAGCCCTAAATGTATTTCTTGTATGCAGCATTCTGTTGGATCTCACTTCTTGATCCATTTTTGCCAGTCTGTTTCTTTTGATTGGTGAATTAACACCGTTAACATTTATGGTTATAACTGATATGTATTGACTTATCCTTATCATATTATTTTCCGGTTGTTGGTTCCCTTTTTTCCCTTTTTTCTGATACTTTTTGCTCCCAGTGCTCATTGCAAAAAATACCCATGCCACAGCTTAAACATGAGACTGCCTTGATGTTTTTCCCATCAGATTAATTAGTCCACTGCCTTTAATCTTAGTTTCCCACAAAGTCTGAGGACATGTAAAAGGTACACAAAGTTTCCACCAGAGCATAACAATGTGGCCTCATGACCAACTACCAATGGAGACTTAATTCCCAACTAAAACCTACAAATCCTGGCCCTTACCAGCTGTATTTCCATTAGCATTCTTTTCTTCTATGCTCCAACTAGACTCTCTCATTAAGTTCCTTTTACTGTGTTTACAGCATTCTGTGGCTTCTTAAGCAAGGATCTCCAAACATTTTCAAATTCACAAGCCAGTTCAACTGGTCAGGTATAGTCACAATAGTGACTCCACTCCTGGTACCAAAATCTGTCTTAGTCACTTTTCTCATCACTGAGACACAATATCTAATACCTACAATTTAAAGGAGGAGTCTATTTTGGCTCATGGTTTTTGGAAGATTCAGTCCATCATTAGCTGGCTCCAAAGCTGGAACAGCTTAGCAGAGGGACATAGTAGATGAAAAGCCGCTCATGTCACAGCATCCAGGAAACAGAGAAAGAAAGGAGGAGCTAGGGAGGTAGTTAAACACTTCCAGATCTTGGCCTCAGTGAGTCCTCCCTTCTGATAAGGGCCCATCTCATTATAGCACACTCAGCTGCTGAATTCATTAATGGGTGAATCTACTGATAAGTGCAGCATGCCCATGATCTAATTGTCTTCTAAAGCCCCACCTTTGAGCACACTAGAGTTTTGGGGGACATTCTAGATCTAAACTGCAACAGATGATATACAAACTATTTTAGTTCCAAGAGCATGTCACTCATGGCTACATATATCATGAGGAACATAAAAACCATGGGGACAGAATAAAGCTCCTCTTTTAAAAGCAAACCTATGTCCAGAAAGCTCCTCTCTGCATCGTCATTTATTCAGAAGCAGGTTTTGTCACGTCCTGACTTTCCTACCTTAGAGTTGCTAGTAGAAGGGACCTCAGCCACTCTGTCCAGTTCAGAAGTGATACACAGGACTAAAGGTGTGTAGAAGTAGGCTCCTAGGCCTAAAGTCTAAAAGACCAGGATACAAGTTTAGGTTCTGCCACTTACCATCTGTGTGAGATGAGAGAACTCATATAACCTCCCTAATCATTCATCTCTCAAACTTGAGGTTAAATAGGCAGAGCAGTAATGTACATAAGAGACATTCAGCAAGGGAAAGAGGCACATATGGTAGCTTCTCACACACTGACAACACAGGCAATCTGTCAGTTAAGTTAGGCTATATGTAAGCCTTATGTAAATGCTATATCTGCCTCTTCTCTCTGTTTCACTTTTTAAAAATCATATATCACAAAAGGACTCACCCGAAACAAAAATGCCTCTAAAAATTACTATCCCCTACTTACTTATTATGTTAATTATTTTTCTCTTGTTACTGAGACAAAATGCCCAACACCCAAAGTTAGAGGGGAAGGGGTTTATTATGCTCACAGTTTATAGAGGTTTCAGTCCGTAATCAGCTGGCTCTAAGGCAGGGATGGCAAACAGGCACTGCACAGGAGAAATAACATGGCATGCTCAAGGCAGCAAATGCTACAAGGGAGTTAACAGCATCTCCTTGCCCCTTTTATCTTATTTAGACTTCTTAGGGAGGGTAGCACTCACACCCTTATTCCTAGTGCCCTTGAGCCTACCATTGTATCATGAGTCAATTCCATACACCCTAGATCAAGCCTATGACCACCTGAGGCTTTGGGGGGACATCTAGACCCAAACCATAACACTTATCCTATTCAAGAGAAAGTGGGTCATTGTTTTGCTTACACTATTTTTTGTTGTTGTTGTTGACTGAAACCTTGAAAATTACTACTTCATTGTCATAGTGATTATTTTATAAACTAATGGCATAACTTTCTTTCCTCTTTCTAGCTCTTCACTTCTGTTTTTGGAGTGGGGTTGAAGACATCTGAGAAGTGGTTCCGGATGGGATTCAGATCTCTTAGTAACATAAAGTCAGACAAAAGCCTGACATTTACACGAATGCAGAAAGCAGGTAATGGTCTCACACAAAAATTGTGGTTGCTCTGTGTTGGTCAGGTCTGATAGAGATAAAAATTGATTGGACTTTGACCCCAATGTAGGTGATCTTCTGGGCATCTATTAATGCTGGAATCCAAATCTTGGCTCCAGCACTTACCAGCTGCATGATCTTGAGCATGTTAGTGAAAACCTTTGAGTCTTGGTTACTTCATTGGTAAACGGGTGAAAACATTGATGATATTTAACTGGGAAATAAATCAGATAATGTAGGCAAAGTCAGGAGCCCTATTTCTGGAACAGAGCAGACCCTCTTCTTGGGGGCTGCTGTGATTTCTTTATCCAGATGTCAAACTAGGACACATGTTGAACTGGTTCTATGAGCTCTTCTAGACATTTGGTTCTGCATTTCTCCCTGGGTCAAAATGAGAATGAAGAGTGAAGGACAGAAGAATAAGCTGACACGGAAGACTGTGGGAAAAGGAATACTTAGAAGAGCTAGAGTTGTCGCCTGACTAGTTCACCACTATGAATAAGTTTCTGAAACTAAAATACTAGGACGATAGAAGGGAAATGGTAAAAATCTAGAGATGGGCTTGCTGAACCTAACCAGGACCCTTTGGCCTGAGAAGAGAAAGGAATATGGAAAGGTGAGTTTTTATCACCATCTGAAAGCCTGGAGGGACTACCCAGGGATCCAGATGGCTGGCCACTTCCATTTACGGGGGATCCCCATAAATTTTTCAAAAGTAAAATATTGCCAATGTAGAGCCAAAAATTGTGTGAATTTCAAATGTTTACTTTAAAAATGCGATAGGAATAAAAATATACTTGTGATTTGAAAGGGATCCCCAGCATATAGATTCTGAAAATAATGATGAAGTTATCAAAATTTCTAATGATATGAAAGTAAGGGAAGAGACCAGCGGGGGCGGGGGACAGCTATCTCCTATAAGTAATGGCAACAAACAAACAATAAAAGTACAAGCAATGGTAGAGGAAGGAAAACAAGTCTTGGTGGGCTATATTAATGATATTAACTCCTACTCATCTTTTACAAATTTGATAGCTTCTAATTTCTGTGTCTGTGTAAATGCACACATGTACATGTGTTGCTAGAGATAAAACCCATGGCCTTTCCTGTGATAAGTGAGTACTCCTACCACTGAGTTACTTCTCCAGCCCTAAATTTGCTAAGTTCTAAAGATTGCCAATAAGCTTTATAAAAGGGTCTAAGAAAAAAAGATCCATTATTTATATTCTGGGCTTCAGAGAGTACACATTTAATAAGAATGATTATTATATCAGCTGGAGAAATGCTATTAAAGAGAAAATAATGTAAGTAATGTATTAAACATATATATTAAATGTAAGTAACAACTAAATAGTTTAGAATGATAGTAAGAATTTTCAACAAACACTCAGAAACTTGGAGGCAACATAGTGTGTAGTGTTTCATTTAGATGAAATTCATATCAAATGACACCAAGTTCTTTCAAGATCTAAAGGTTTCCAATTTCCTAGCTTTGTAAATCAGATTTTTCCCCTGCTTTCTAGACTCTTCCAAATCAATGAATGAAGCAGCTATTGATTTAACCATTCAGTGAATCCAGCTATCAGACCTATGGAGAAATGGAGGAATACCCTCCCTTCATACTTAAAACAAAAACAATAACAAAAATACTGTTATATGCATTCCCTGGAGTACAATGAATAGACCTGTCAATGGAACTAGCTTAGAATATTTCAAAGGATAAGTTAATTGGACACATTAAAAACACGATTCATAGGTCAGATAGAAAACTTGATTCAGTTTTACTTTAAATTGTCCTTGATTGCAATTCCTTGGGGTTTGACAATTCACATTCCATCTTTGCCTTGAAGAGTCGATTTCTGGTAGCACATATTTAACATTATGCAGTGTGGTTATCTTGTAATAAATCAACTGCCCTGTCATATCACAAAGGAAAGCCAATTAAATTGCTTTCATAGATGGCAATAAATTATCACAGTACCTCCATATTCATTTCTGGTATCTGCACATTTTGAAGCCGCACATTGTTAATTATAATTTTTGGTTCATGTGCTATGAGCACAGGAGTTTTATGATCATCAACTGAGCTGTATTTTGAATATCAGCCCTGTGGCAATTTCTGTATTAAAACCTAATGGAGCATTGCTTTTTAGATCAAACTCCTCATTCTCACAAAAAGGACCATGTTACAATAAAAAGGTGACTCTAAAATAAAGTGAGAAAAGGCGTCACTATTGATAGCAGAAAACAGTTCCACAAGCACAGCAGCTTGGTGTTGGACAGAGTTTCTAGGTATTTCAGTGTAGACATCACCTTTTGGTCCTGCCTTTCTGCAACTGCTCCACTTAGGTATAACAAGGGAAGTGTGAATCTGAGAGCTTTTGTGATCAGGAAGCTCACACCAAATGGTCAACGTGGTGCCTCCTTCTCATGATCCTCACATCAGAAAAAATAATCAACAGATTTTCTCCCTGTCCTTTCTGAGGGTCAGTGGTGGATAAAGATGCAAAGTAGACTCAAGCTCATTAGAGGAAAGAATCGCCCAAGAAGAGTTTACAGTTAGGAAAGGGGCTGAGTCTGGCAGCATAAAAGCTCCCACTACTGGCGTGAAGCAGAGGTTGGATGTCCCTCTCTTGGGGACACTGCCTAGAATTGAAGCATAATTAGATGTCACTCAGGCTAACGAATCTCCCCTCTAATACTTCACCCCAGTCCTTGGAGATAAGCCTCCTGCTCTCTCGGCCTCCCTCCACACTGCTCAGTGGAAATAACCAAGTGTTTAGCCCTCACCATAGCAAATTTAGCTAAGCTTTCATTTGTTCTTGGTAGCCAGGCAAAGAAGCAACAACCAAACCACACGTTTTCTACCTTGCTTCAGACACAAATATACCCCCTTCCTATTCTTGGCTTTCGTTTATTAAATCGAGCCACAGCCTTACAATTCTAAATTTTTCCATCCCAAATCTGTTATATTACCTTTTTAAAGTAATAGGGCATAGCTTATTGTTCAAAAAGGCTGGTTCTTCGTTAGGAAATTAGACTGGAACAGTTATTCCTGAGGGATGGGAAAGGTCTCCTTCCTAATAAGGACATCGGAAGCCTCTCAGTCAAAAATCAGAGGCGTTGCTACCATGAGAGGAAATTCACAATCAAGTGAACTTCATGGATTAGTCTGTCTCTATGGAAACAGAATGTAGGTGATGCCTGTGGCTTATCTGGGCGAAGAATCCCTTCCCACTGAGGCTGGTTACTTTACACGTGATTTCCTATCTCATCTGTCAAATGACCTCGCAGGATTCCTATATTACGAGGACCTTGTCAGCTGTGTGACCAGGGCAGAAGCGGAGGCGGTCAGCAAGTTGGTGGAAGAGGCCGTCTGGGCGTTTCTTCCAGGGGCCTTCATCTCCATGACAGGAGGGTTCCGGAGGTAAATGAGCAGCTTGGCCTACCTTGCTTGGTCACCTTCCGGGCTGTGCTCCACATACAGGCTCCTGAAATAGCACAAAAGGCCTTTTGTGATCCAGCGCCAGCCTCTCTCCCTGCAGCTCCATCTCCTATGCCTCCCATTTCATTTCAGCAGCCCCAATTGTCTTGTCATTCCCTCCACACATGAAGTTCTTTCTTGCCTGTATGGCTTTGCTCAGCTGGAATTTCTTCCTTAAACTGCCATGCCTCAGTCACCTGGCCCGCTTCTCTTCATGCTGTAAGGCTGAGAACTCCACCACCTTCAGAAAGACTTCTGTGACTTCCCTCCCATGCTAGGTTGGGAAACTCTCTTCAGTGCTGTCTAGATACATGTCAGACGACTGTTACATGACGTGTGCTTTTCCCATTAAGTGGTTAGAGCTTACTTCTAATCATGCCTGGCACAAAGTGGGTGCTCAAGAAATCTAGGTTGACTCAGTGAATAAATCAGTAAATGAATCCTTCACAGAGGCATGTGCAGTTGTTGAATATTGAGGTCTCCATTTCGGAAAGGAATTCCTTCCTTCCCACACCCTCTTCTACGGCTCCCTCTGACCATCTTACTAGTAGATCTTGGCCATTATGACAGGCCAGCTTTGAGACAAAAGAGAATTGTAAGAAAATGTCCCTAGTTTGTGATATAATTCTAATAGTGCTACCTTGTATTCCATGAATACAGTTCTTGGTTTGCTTTTTGTTTCTCTGTCCCTATCCTTCCACCCCACTCCCCTTTGTGTGTATGCATTCTGCAGTTGTAAATGGATGTATAGAAGAAATAATTTGTTACTTTTGGACCATTCATATGTAAATATATATACACGCTGTGCATGGATTTTTTCAGTGTCATAAGTTTATTTTGCAAAGCATGGAGTTGTGAAGGCATGGAGTAATTCGTTTTTAAGAAATGTCATGAATGGGCCGGGGATTTACCTCAGTGGTGCCTCCACCTGCCTCGCAAGCCCAAGGTCCTGAGTTTTATCCTGTGTACCAAAAAAAAAAAAGCATATATTAAGCATAAGACATAGAAACAAAGGTGGTTTTTTTTTAATTTGAGGGTTAAAATCTAACTTATTTTCATTCTATATTCTCATTAAATTAGGGGTAAGGAGATTGGGCATGATGTAGATTTTTTAATTACCAGCCCAGAAGTAACAGAAGATGAAGAGCAACAATTTTTGCATAAAGTGATAAACTTATGGGAAAAGAAGGTAAGAAGAAAGATAAAACATTGCATGTACAAGCTGGGCATTTTGGCTCACGCCTGTAATCCCAGCACTCAGGAGGCTAAGGCAGGAGGATTGCTGTGAGTTCGAGAACAGCCTGGGCTACATAGTGAGTTCCAGGTCAGTCTCAACTACATAGTGAGACCCTGCCTCAAAAAAAATTGCATGCAAAAACATATTAACACTGTTGAATTTTATACATTATTTTCTTCATAATTGTGTGTTTACCATCAAATCAATTTCTGATTACTTGCACACCATATGACCCACAATAAGACTTACCTTGAGCTCATGTTATAAATGTGTACTTTGTTTATTTATATTTATTCTTTTGTTCAATGGGCACAGAATGGCTTTGCACTTGTGTTTGACGTTCAGAGGTAATAAAGCACCGAAACAACATGAAGATCATTCATTGTAAAGTCCTGGGAAGTATAAGCTGGGAAAGCTACAAGCTTAGGATCAAATAAGACTGCTCTGGCTGGGATAAAAGCAGTTCAAGGGCTGTTGCTGGTACTTTGAATTCTACAATGGTCTGTTCCATACTTGACTATTGAACTGAAATATACAACTTCCAGAGCTATAGGCACTGAAGTGAAAATCCAACTTTGGAGCCAGATCAGGTTCACCTGTGAGGCCACCTCAAGCCCAAAACAGTCTCATTTGCCAACAAAGGAGCACAGACAGGGACCTCTTTGTGCAGAGATGCTGCTTCCTGACCTGGGGTCCACTCAAGGGTGGACCTATTGACCTTGGTTTATGGACACCAGCTCTTCATGCCGAGACTACGCAAGACAGGAGTGGAGTAGGAGATGGCAGCAGGGAGCCCGCTTTCCAATGGTCTTTCCTCAGTTTCAAGGTAGTCACACTGCTGTCTCCAAGAATAGATGAGTGTTGTAAATGCAGGCACAGCAGGGGGGTTCACAGTAAGCATGTTTGATTTGGAGCTTTACAAGAACAACCTGGCCACTGTACAACCTGGGATGGTTCCTTAATCTTCCACCGTCCACTTTCCTTATCTATAAAGTGGGAGTGACACATCTCCCTTAGTCACTAACAGTCGATTCAGTGAGAGAATATGATCAAGTATTCATTGCAGTGCCTGAAAGACTGTAAACACCTGACTAATGGGGGTTCTTATCATGATCTGTCATATACAGTTAATTGCTCATGAATGCCATCTGAAAGCCAGCATGGGGCCAGGTAAGGGGCCCACCCAGGAAGGAGCAGGTGCAGTCCCTTTCCTTCCCTCGAACTCAACCTAAAGAGAAAGTGTGGGCAGCTATGACTATGCCCTTGTGGCCTCAGGCTTACACCAACATCTTGCCTGTGAAAGTGCCACACAAGTTCCTCATGTTCAACCTCCTCCTCTACCCCTGCCATTCTTACCCCAAACTACACTTTCCAGATGGTAAAGATCGCAGTGTGTGCAGGCTCACACTCATGAGCTCACACAGTGTGCCACCAACATTTAAAACACCTGCAGAGCATAGTGAACAGCCAAGTGGTATCCATGTGAGCCACACATGGGATGACTCTAAAGGTTGCCCTGGGAGAAAATCCTTTGGGTGTAGGTGGAAGAAACGGAGGCAAAAAGCTTGGAAATATTGATCTTTGGGCAAGAATTGCCATCCCTAAGACTCTGCTTGCCTGACTTCTAATAGAGGCCAAGGATAGTTCACTGCAGAGGCGGAAAGCCAAGTGATTCTCGTTTGTATCCACACTTAGTGAGTGAGACCTTCAGTAAGGGCCTCTCATGTAGCTCCACTGCTGCTGAACCGCTGAAGGTCAAGCATACTGACAGCCATTGGAAAATAAAGGATGCAAGTTGGCCTTCCATAACCTCAGGTTCTGCATCCATAGATTCAACCACATAGAAGTGGAAAACTGTGTCTGTGATGAGCATGTAGAAAGCCTCTCTCTCATCATCACTCCCCAAATGATACAGTATGACAATTATTTGCAATGTATTTGCATTGTATTAGGCATGATAAGTAATCTAAAACTAATTTAAAATATACATTATATAGAAATGATACACAATTTTATATATGGGACTTGGCTATCAGCAGATTTGGGTAACAGTAGGAGACTTGGAATCATTGAGAGGGACAAATGTGTTCACTTTGAGAAACTGACTTGACTATAAAGGAGAGGAAACTGATCTTCTTTGAAGGAGTTTGAGGGAATTCAGAGCAAAGGATATAAAGTGTTCCTGTCTGGGGTATGGAAAAAGCATGAACCAAGATACATCAATGTATCTTGTACAAGAGCCCAATGATGAATGTAACTGTACTGTATAGCTAAAAAGTACCAATAAACTCAATGGGAAAAAAAAGAATGAATAAATAAAGTGTTCCTGCCTGCAGGGTTCCACCCTTTGCAACCCTTCCTGCTCCTGCCTGGTTAGCTAGGCATAGCCCAGAGCTGCCTTCTGTGGGAAGTCAAACAGTGTGTCCACCCTCTGTCCCTCTCTCCTTTACCCTGAGAACTGGCTGCTCTGTCCTCTGGTGATGGAAGGAGAAGAAAAGGCCTCCTTTTCTACTCAGGAGTCTCTCAGTCTCCAGTTAGGGAGGAAGATGAAAGAGAAGGAAGAATGAAAGGAGAGCAATGAGGAGAAAAGCAGAACATGCTGATGTGAATATCCAGTATACTTCCGAGTACTGATGGAGAAGCCAGGCCCAGTCCTTGAAATGAGTTGTCAAAGGAGAAAGGCCCCTAAGGAAATGGAGGACAAAAAGAGAGACTATTGAAAATAGAGATGCCCAGCAAAAATCCCAGGCTAAAGGATGGAAGCTCACCTCCTGGGTTTGTGTGCATGTTGACAACTGTCCCTGCTGAAGACAGGAGCATCTCTTTCAAGGGAGGTGTTCCCAAATGCCTTGCAGAGTTATAGACAAACACAACCACGGATGACGCATCTGTCTATTACCAGCCAAGTCTCACCACCATGTGGCCATAGCATACACACGGTTCACTGTTAGGAGGCAGGCTTTATGTATACATTTTGAAAGGGGAAGCTGGTGTTATTATAGATTTAGCTATAAGACTTGTTAATGTTTACCTTTTAAATTTACCTATTAAAATGTACATGACAGTCTGCTGTAAGGTACCTGTGATAGTTAACTGACTGTATGAACTTGAGTAAGAAGCACCCACCTAACTTGGATCGGCATGGCTGTGAGTGTGGCTGAAAGGATTTACTGAAGACAGAAGACTCACTCTGGGAGTGAGTGGTGCCAACTAACAGGTGTGCAGCCTGAATGGGAAGAAAAACAAAGGCAAGAGTCTGGGGGAGGCGCACTTCTGTTTCTGCAGAGGAGTTCCAATCCTCACCTCCACCGTGGGCATCATCTCCTGGCTTCAGCGCAGACTTCAGCCTTCCACCACAGACCCTTCAGCCTCCTGATATGGAGTCACGTGGGACTCCACAGTGAGCTCCAGGCCTTCAGTGGGATCCTTCAAATCTCCCGCGCACGGACAGCCCTTTTCCTCTCTTCCACACCTGTCTCTGTGACTGGCCAATGTAAGCTAGACTTTTAAACTCTTGTGTATTTGTGTATCTTGCGTTAAATCTCTCTAGTAAGCACAGATTGATGCGGTACCCATTTTAGCAAGTTGCATTAAAAAGCAGAACTGTGTGTTCCTGGGCTGGTTACTAAAGGTTACTTGTGGCCTGTTCATTCCCTCTCCCAGAGGCCCTTCTGTTCAGCAGTGCCACTCTCTCCCTCAACACCCACAGAGAAAAGAAAGACTTCACTCTATTGAAACAACAACTCATGGAGTTATCAGAAAAAATTAAAGCGTAGTTCAATAACGATAACAAACAGAACCAATGATGCTCCCTCTGCGTGGTTCCTCTGCCAGCAACATCAGCATCTTCCATGAAGTGTGGACTCTTGCCTCCCTAACACCCACTGGACCACCTCGAAGACAAGGCCATCTGAAATGTGTTTACCAAAACCTCCAAATAATTTTGATGATAAAATTGGAGACTATCTGGCCTTGGGAATATATGATAACAAAACACACTCCCCAATAGCTATGATTGTATTACTTGTAATTTGCCCCTCAGCTTTTGCAGTTAATTGTGTGTTTCTGTATCTTCCTTCCCTTTGTCTGTCCTGGCTATAAGGAGCTCCCATGCTGGAGATAAACTGCTGCAAGGCAGCATGATTGGGCTTACGTTCTAATTACTCATTAACTGTCAGAGTAGGCAACTTCAGACGAAACAAGTGTCTCTAGCTTTGTGCCTCTTTCCCCCAGGTGGCAGAGGAGCAGCCTCTCAGAAGAAGCAGCATCTCCAAGGTTAGAATAGTGAGTCATTCTCCCTGTAAGGGGCTGAGCCTCCAGCCACAACCCTTTGGGCCAGTTAAGCTCGGTCATCCATATAATACACAGAGACACTATCGCAACGCCACCCCAGCTACACACAGCATGGCTTTCTGTTCATGATTAGTTTGATTTTAAGGGAGTGAGAGAAGCAGTTGAGCACTGGCTGAGTGGAAGATGGAAGGTGGATTGTCTCCCAGTTTTGCCACTGAGTGGCTTTGGTCCGTTCACTAAATTCCTTTTCTGCAGAGGAAGGATTAGACAACCATTTTCTTTCCTGGTGTGGCAAGTTGGGCTCTCAATGTAAAGACAAAAATATTTCTCCATTCTGCTCAATTCTTTAAGGATTTAATTAAGATCCCATTGTGAAATCACAGGCCCTCTCTACCAGGAATGCCACCTGATGTCTTTTCTGTTTCTTTTCAGGGACTACTTTTATACAGTGACCTTGTGGAGTCAACGTTTGAGAAGCTCAAGTTGCCTAGCAGGAAGGTGGATGCTTTAGATCATTTTCAAAAATGCTTTCTGATTTTAAAATTGCACCATCGGATAGTGGACAATGACAAGTCCCTCCAGCAGGGGGAAAAGACCTGGAAGGCCATTCGTGTGGACTTGGTCATGTGCCCTTATGAGCGCCGCGCCTTCGCCCTGCTGGGGTGGACTGGCTCCCGGGTAAGAATGGGCCCATGGGATCTTAGCTTTCCAAAGAGACAGGGTCAGGTCAACCTGGGCCAGGAGAGATAATAGCAGTAGAGCAGAGTGCCGGGAGAATGGGCTGTTCCCAGAAACCTCTAAATCAGAGCACTCTGCCCATATACAAGTGAGTCACATTAATTCAGAACACTGATTCCCTGTTCACATACCAGCAGCTGTAGCCTTACCTAGGAACAGGTTAGATTTACAAATTCTCTGCCCCATCTTTGACCTACTGAATCAGAAGAGAGGAGGCCAGTAATCTTTCAAAAGGCCCTGGGCGGTTCTGAGGTAGAACAGGTATGAGAACCACTGAAGCAGAGAAAGCAGTAGGTGTTGAAGAGCATGAGTCAAGCTCTCCCTAGACCCGATGACAAGCTCTTGCAACAGGTGGATGATCTTGGGCAAGTTCCCTATGTCCTCTAAGACTTGGTTTTCCCATTTAGAAAATTAGGGCAATGACTTTTACCGCTTCCCTGAGCAGCAGCAGTTTGGACAGACAATGTTGTCAAAGCCTCAGCAGCACAACAGGCACGTGGTCGGCCCTACGTGACAGTAGCTCCCAGCTCCTGTGATTTTAGACTCACAGGACAGGGCTATGCGCCTTTTTAAAAAAGTGTTTCTCCACTTTGATTCTTGATTTTTTATTGTATATGTTTATGGTAAATAACAATTGTATTAGTTTTGAGAAATGTATATAGTACCTTGGTCAGTTTGATCCCCTTTCCCCTACATGACTTCTTTCCCCTTCCCTAGATCCTCTTCCTATTCTCCAAACAGTCTATTTCCCTGTTTCCTGGCATCTCTCTTTTATTGGCTATTTAAATTTTTTATACTTTTTAGTTTCTCATATAAGAAAAGCCATGCAATATTTCATTTTCTGTGTCTGATTTATCTCACTTAACATTAAGGTCCCAAGATCAATGTCTTTTCCTATAAATAATTCAAATCTTTAAATCTTTTTTTTGGTACCAGGAATTGAATTCAAGGGCTCACACTTGCCAGGCAGGCACTGCCACTGAGCTACAACCCCATCTTTCAAATCTTTCTTTATGGCTGATATATATCCATTTATCTATTTGCGGGCATCTGTCAAGACTGATTGTATAATTTAGCTATTATGAATTGTGATGCTATAAATATGGACATGAATGTGTCACTGTACTATGTAATATCTTTAACTCTTTCAGAAAGATATCCAAGAGAGATACAGGTGGGTCAAATGAAATTTCTACTTTTAGTTTGTTGCGAAATCTCCGTACTGACTCCTATACTGGTTATACTAGTTTACATTCCCACCAACAATGTAGGAGGGGTTCTTTTTTCCTGCATCCTCACTAGCTTTTTTTTTTTTTAAGTCCTCGGTTAGTTGTTCTTTTCAGAAAGATATCCAAGAGAGATACAGGTGGGTCAAATGAAATTTCTACTTTTAGTTTGTTGCGAAATCTCCGTACTGACTCCTATACTGGTTATACTAGTTTACATTCCCACCAACAATGTAGGAGGGGTTCTTTTTTCCTG
This sequence comes from Fukomys damarensis, assembly GCF_012274545.1. Lineage (NCBI taxonomy): Eukaryota > Metazoa > Chordata > Mammalia > Rodentia > Bathyergidae > Fukomys > Fukomys damarensis. The sequence continues at coordinate 1,018,983 of NW_022900920.1, forward strand.
CATCCTCACTAGCTTTTTTTTTTTTTAAGTCCTCGGTGATAGTTGTTCTTATTGGACTAAGCTGAAATCTCATTGTTGCTTTTATCTGCAGTTCTCTCATCACCAAAGATGCTGAACATTCTTTGTGTCTATTTATTGTCCATTTGTACTTCTTTGGAAAAGCCTGTTCTCTTCAACTGCCTATTTTTTTTGGGGGGGTGGATCTTTTATTTGGAGAATTAATTTTTTTTTTAGTTCTTCATGTATTCTAGATATTAGTTCTGAGACACTGACAAAACATTTTTCCCCATCCTATAAGCTCTTTCTTACTCTATTGATTGTTTCTGTTACTGTGAAGAAGCTTTTTACTTTGATATAATAATCCCATTTATTAATTCTTGGTATTATTTCTTATGCAATTGAGGTTTTGTTTAGAAAGTCTTTGCCTATGCCAAGTGCTTTATTAATTTTATCTTCCAGCACATTCACTGTTTCTAGTTTTGTGCCAAGGCCTTTGATCCATTTATATTTTATTTTAGCACAGGGTGAGAGACTGGGGTCTTGGTTCATTCTTCTGCATGTGGATAACCAGTTTCCCCAACACCATTTGTTAAAGAGGTTACTTTTTTCTTTGGAATTTGTTTTTAACCCATTTTGCAAAGATAGAAATGCCATTGATTTTTGTGTGTTGATTTTGCATCCTACCAGTTTGCCAAATTTGTTGATTTGCTCTGGTGGCATTTTTGGACCTTCTTTGAAAAGAATTAAGTCATCTGCAAATGAGGACACTTTGATTTCTTCCTTCCAGTGTATGTCCTTTTCATTTCTTAGTCTTGCCTGCTTCTTCTGACTAAAGTTTTGAGTATTACTTGATGTGAGTGGATACCCGTTTCTTTTCCTGGTTTTAGAGGGAATGCTTTCAATTCTTCCCCATTCAGTATGACGTTGGCAGTTAGATTTTCCATAAGTGGCCTGTATCAATTTGAGTTAAGTTCTTCTGTACATATTTTCAGTAGGGTTTTCATTATGATTGGATGTTGGATTTGCCAAAGACTTTTTGTGCATCTGTTGAGATGATCTTGTGATTCTAATCTTCACTTCTGTTTATGAGGTATATTACATTTGTTGATTTATGTATGCTGAACCATACTTGAAACTCTGGGTTGAAGCCAACTTAGTCTTGATGAAAATGATCTTTTTAATGATTTGTTGCATTCTTTTTGCAAGTATCTTGTTGAGGTTTTTGCATTTATGTTCATTAAAGATCTTGTCCTGTAAAAAAAAGATATTGTCCTATAGTTTTTGTTGTTGTTGCTGCTGAGTCATTTCCACGTTTTGGTATTAAGGTAACGCTGGCTTCAAGGAATTATTTTGACAATGTTTCTTCTCTTTTAATTTTATGGAAGAATTTGAAGAGTATTAACATTAATTCTTCTCTGAAGTTTTAGTAAAATTCATTGGTTCCTGAGTTGTTCTTAGTAAGAATTTTTATTATTTCACTTTCATTGTCTATTATTGGTCTTTTCAGAGTTTTTCAACCTTCTTGGTTCAATTTTTGTAAGTCATTCATGTCTAGGAATTTATCTTTTTATTCTAGAGCCTCGATGCTCTGGGATATATTTTTTAAAAATAGCTTCTTACAATCCTCTGGATTTCAGTGGTATCCATTGTGATCTCACTGATTTCATTTCTAATTGTACTGACACAGGTCTTCTCTTTCATTTGTTAAGTTTGGCTAAGGGTTTGTCTTATCTATTCTTTCAAAGAACCAACTGTTTGACTCATTGATTGTTTGTATATTTTTAGTCCTAATTTAATCAATTTCCACCCTGGTCTTTCTTATGTTATTTCACTTTTCCAGTTTGGGTTTTGGATTACTTGTTTTGTTGTTTTTTTTATAGGACCTTGAGATACATCATTCATTTATTTTCTTGAGATTGCTAGTTTGTTAACCTTATTGAAACAACCCTTGGCAGGGGAAAACCTGATGTAACTTGGTGAGAACAATAGCTCAGATTCCTGCTCTCTTAACTATCATACAACAGCCTCCCATCTTTCAAAAATCAATACCAGATGAAAAGAAAAAAAAAAACCCAAACTCCCACATACAAAACCACAAAAATAAAGAGTCCTCTCAGTCCTATTTATACTGCAGTCTGAATTCAACCAGTGTGCTCTCATCCCTTAGCTAAAAAATATACAGATCTTGCATGCGATCTTGTAATACTTGCAGAGTCTGAAGTGCAGTCCTCTGTGGCGGTGTCTGAGATGTTGGGTGTCAACCAGTGCTTGACTCGTCCCCTTCCAATAACTTGTTCTCTTGCCTACCAGAGAGTGAAGGGGCTGTGGGGTCCAGATGGACCACGGCAACTGCTTCTCATTCGTCTGCTAGGTCTCATCTGTGCTCCTGTGAATATAAGTGGCTGCAGGTTTTTGCTTCTGCCTAATGACTGGATGCCTTCAATTGCATGGGGGTGGGAGGGACATGGCAGGACTGGTCTAGTGCGCAGTCTTCCACTGATCTCCGGAGTGGCTGCCTGGATCTTTGTCCCCTTATTTCTGTGCAATACTCCCTGCAGCTGCTTATGTCTGTTCTTTCTATGCAGATCCAGGTTACCACGCCATGCTAAACCTTCTGACCACACCACTCCTCTTCAGCTTTCTCTCTGCACCAATCTTTCCCTCTGTGCCACACAGAGTCTTTTTCCAGCACATGAATTCAGTGGTGTTTAAGGCTTGGAAGAAAACAGCCCTTCTGTGTGGAATTTAGTAACATTTGGGGGACAGTGGGAGGGAGCTCCACACAGGTGCAGGGCTCAGCAGCTTTTACTGGACAACAGGAATCCTGCATGGGTGTCAAGCTCAGTAGCATTTGGAGGGTAGGTGGCAGGAGGGACCCAACACAGGAACAGAGCTCCAAGGTGCTCGGGGAGAGGGAGAGTGCTGACGCCAGCGCTGCCCCAGTGTCTTCTCCGCTGAGGTCTCTCTGGTCACAGTCATTACTGTGGCCTCTGTGACCGTCACTGTCCCCCAGATCCCACAAGACCTCGTTTTGGGTCCCTACCAGGACCAGTTTCCTTTGTTCTTCTCTGTTCTGAGGGCTCGCTGGTCCTAACTCACTCACTGCTCTCTGATTTTCTGGCTTTTCCTCAGTGCCTTGATCTGAGAAGGCCTTTCTCTCTCTCTCTCTCTCTCTCTCTCTCTCTCTCTCTCTCTGTCTCTCTCTCTCTCTCTCTCTCTCGTGTTTTTTGAGACAGGGTCTCACTATGCAGTTGAGACTGACCTGGAACTCACGATGTAGCCCAAGCTGGTCTTGAACTAACAACGATCCTTCTGCCTCAGCCTCCAGAGTGCTGGGATTACAGACGTGCGCCACCACACCCAGCAGGCCTTCTCTTGAGAATATCTCACTCACTGGGCTTTGTCTCTCAGTGGGAGGAGAGTTAGGAGAGGTGGGCAGTGGGTAATGGCTGCTAACCTGGGCACCAATCAACAGCCGGGCAACCAGCTCACTAAGGTTCTTCCCTCAGGGGGATTTGAACTTTTCCCAAGATGGCACGGTTGGGACCTGGGCTGTAAGCAGTACCAGGATGAAAAAGTAATTCTGCTTCTTTTTCTAAACATCCCTGATACTGGAATTCATTTGATGGGCTTCTTTTCTTCAAATTGCCTTCCCATGGTTGAGTTTCTGTGTGCCTCCCATTTCTGAGAACCCGTGGACTCTGGGGGACACCTTCTAAGCATCCTAAGAGCCGGGAAGGCAATGGCTTAGGGCTGGGAGGGAAAGGGAAGATGGTGGTGAGCTGAGCAGTGCTCCGGAACTTGCAGGCTTTAGGTACTGTACCCGAAGTCTGCCTCACCTCAGTCCTGCACAGCTCGACTCTGTCCCATTAGAAAGGACGTCTGCTGGAAACACCAAGTTTAGAAATTTAGAGGCATGTAAGATCCTCTAATCAAACACCTGTCTCTACCAAACATCCTCACAATGACCTTCTTCCCTAGGTCTCACCCAGCCCCAGCTAACTTTCCTATGATTGGAAATAATTCCTTTTCACAGGATGACACAATCATCTTGGGCTTTCTCCCTAATGTACATGCAAAGGACAAAAGCTCTGTATGCACTCTTGCTTCTTTCAGGAAAGCCAGCTTCAATGACAATATTACTCACTGTCCTCATTTCCAAAATTGTCTTTCTTCTGTCTTAGGCTTCAGAGTTATGCCCTGAAGCCTGACTACCCATCCCGATCTGCAGAGATGTTGTTCTGGAGCAGGTGACTTCATAGATTCTTAGTAGGAGAGGATATCGAAGCCAGAGGGAGCCTTATAATGTAGTTCCTCCATCCTTTGACCGACCAAGATTCAAAGAGGCTGAGTAACTTGCCAAGAAACACATAGCCAGGTAGGGGCCAAAACTAGGCTGGAATCTGGGCCCCATGACTCCGCTTCCTCTTTTACAATAATGATATTCAAATTTTAAAATGAAATTATTTATTCAGAATTTACTCTGGATAAAAACCTCGAACTACACATTTATTCTTCAATAACTGCCACTGTATATCTTGCATCTATGAGACACTATTTGATGCGAGAATAGTGCTACAGACAGAACAAATCAGATTCTTGTTCTCACAAAGTTTACATTCCGTTTTTTCTGTGGGAGCAGGGAGCTCTGCCATCAGAAAGCTCTGCCTAGGGAAGAAGGTCATTGTGAGGATGTTTGGTAGAGACAGGTATTTGATTAGAGGATCTTACATGCCTCTAAATTTCTAATACTGAAGATACTCTAAACATGACAACATTTATTATTTTAATTATCTCTTTCCAGCAATTTGAGAGAGACCTCAGGCGCTATGCTACACATGAGCGGAAGATGATGTTGGATAACCATGCTCTGTATGACAAGACCAAGGTCGGATTTGCTTTTTGAAATGGGCTACTTTGATCCTCCCCGAGCACTTTTTCCTGACCTGATTTTCATGTACAAACACAGTTTCCTTTGCTCCAATTATCTGATTCCCAGTTCAACATAGTTGAGAGCAGCTAGAAAGATTCTCACAAGCCAGAGTTCTCACCTGGTCCAGAATGCAGGTCAGATACTTATGGTTCCAAGATCATAAGCTAACAAGGCCCCCACAGCCAGAAGAACAGTGAACAGAATTGGGTTTGCCATGTCCTTGGTGTTTGCAGTGAGTTAGAACCCCAAATAAAACAGAGATCCCCCACAAATCACAAATACCACTGACGTACCCTTACATGCAGGGCAGGACCATGTTCAGGGACCTTATAGGGCATTAATCTACAAGAAGAATAGATGGACAGTGGGCTAGGCTCACTCACCAGCCATGTGCTGGGGTCACAGCTCAAGTGAGAAAAATAAATCATAGTCTGGACTGTGAAGAGTTAAAGATGTGACTGTACAGTCCATGAGTGCCAAGGGCTTTTCTTATCACAATGGTCAATGACACTAAACTGGACTTCGAGGTGGAAGAAGACAAAATAACTAGAAATAATGGTCCTTGCTTTATAGCAGATTATAGTCTAAATGAAGTGTATTTAGTTAGGGCTGTCTCAATTACAAGTGTCAGAAACTAAACCCAAGGTGGCATAGACAAGAAACAAGTGAAACTTGGTTTGTACACTGCAATGTCCAAGGATAACACTGGCTTCAGGTGCAGCAGTATCCAGGTATTCAAGCGGCCTCCATCAGTGTTGGGGATTTCCCAGAAGTCCCTTTCTCCTAGTTACTCCAACAGAGAAGAGCCCCTTTCCTAATAGTGCTAGCAAGAATCCTAGGTGATGCTCATCAGTCCAGCTCAGGTCTTGTGGCCATCCCTGAGTCCATTACCATAGCTCTGATGGCCGCCCTTGGATTGTGTGCATTTCACTGGAGTGAGTCAAGGGAGCAAGGCAGGGGTCCAGAGAAGTTCGGCATGGTGCTCTCAGAAGAAGGAGCTCAGATGCTGGCAGGAGCATGTGGGGGGTGGCAGAGTCATATAATGCGATTTATGAAGATTTACAAATTAATATATAGCAAATAGTTTGAGTAAATGTGTGTCTTCTATGGCCAGAACCGTGCTGTTGACAAGAGAAGATAAGGTCAGTGCTTTATCTTAAAGAGATGACGTGGGAGGCTGGTGGCATTTGGGTAGCTATGGAGGCTGTAAAGACCGCAACACATATCAGCAACACTATAATTATGAATATATTAGTATATAATACTGGCTGCACATTAGAATTACTCAGAACTTTTAAATAAATTGATGACACTCCCTTCCGTGAGGTTTTGATTTCATTGGCTGGAGGTGTGACTCAAGCTTCAATTTTTTAAAATTCCATCAGGTGATTCTAATGAACAGCTATGGTTAAGAACTACAGACTCATTGGAAAAAAATATCTAAACCCCTTTTCCTGAATATAGAATGATGGCATAAAGTTACTTTAATTTATTTAGTACCATATTTCTGGATGGAAAATAAAAATTACAAAAATAGGTCACAGTGACTTTTTATACTCAGGAGCAGGGAAACGTATTTTGGTAATAATTCATTCTAATAAGACAGTCTCACAAATAACACTTTCACTGTGTCTACACTAAGATGCTTAAGAAAAAATCTGAATGTACATATGTCTTGTTATGCTTTCAGAAGATATTCCTCAAAGCGGAAAGTGAGGAAGAAATTTTTGCACATCTGGGATTGGATTACATTGAACCATGGGAAAGAAATGCCTAAGAAAACGTTGTTGACATATTTCTGCTCTCTTCAGGTCAAATAAATTATGCCTCATATTAGTAAATGATGCTTTAGGAACATTTGGAGTTCTTTAGATTTTGCCGAAGTGCAGATTACTACTAAAAATAAATAGCTATTGAGATATGATAAAGCACCATGGAAATGGATTATGTTCTAACTGGCGTGACTGATTCGTGATTGCTGCTTACAATTCGCAGTGAATTTTTCAGTAGAAAAGTCTTGCTGCTGGTGGTTCATCCACGGAAGTAAATCAAAGCCCATTTTGTTCTAGGTATAGCTGAAGTACTGTATATCTTCAATAAAAATAAAAGACATTATGGAGTCTTCTTTTCTTTGCTCTAATATGAAATATTTTTAAGTACAAGTTAAGGTGTGAAAAAGTAAAGAGCTTATGATTTACCCTGAGAGAACAGACAGGTTGAAGGAGAAGAGCCAGAGATTCTTAAAGGGACTCTGGATTCTTTCTGCAATTTTTGAGGGGCAGGAGCACTACTGACTCTTGAGTCTTGGCTCTAGACTGAACTCAGCATAGCTCAAAGCTGGCTCCTCTTTGGCCGCCATAGAGCTGGGTCTGCAGTGCTACCAACACAAGGTTACATAAGGAATATAATTCCCACTGCTTTCACTCAGAAGAAGTGCAATTTCCTAAACTACCAAAGGACCAGCTCTCTTTCCTCCATCTTGTGACTCTCTCAAGAAGAGAGTTTCTTCATCTCAGTGCACCTAAGGCATAGGACACAGCCCTGCCTCAGGCAGCCTCTGGAACTCTAGGTACCAGACCCATTTGGACTTTTGCTTCCACTAGGTGGCCACAGACAGACCCCATTCCTTAGAGGTACCCAGAATTCTATCTGTTTCAGCTGTTTCAGTGTCCTCATCCTGTTAAAGAGCTGGGGCAAACTCCATGAAGGACCTGAGGAAAAAAAAAAAAAAACAAAAAACAAAAAAAAACAAACAGAGGAAAGCGCTGAGAAAGCCATGTAGAAGGAAGGAAAGCCAGACAGAGGTGGTCACATGAATGGGGTGAGGTCCCCAGCCAGAGCTGGCTTCCACTGAGCAGAGATATTGGGAATTTGGGATTCATGTGCTTGGGCATCGTGGCTCATTTTCCACCATGCTTTTGGTTTGGTTTGGTTTGGTTTCATTTGGGTTTTTTCCCATTGTGGTTTAACCAACATTACCCAGACCATCTTTCATCACCTCAGATAATGTAGCAGAATTCCTGAGGCTAGGCTCAGGCAGTATCTGGAAAATGAGTTGGCAACACACAGGGAGCAAAAGCAGCTGGAACCCTCAGGAGGTGAGAACGATTCCATCAGTCCTGACCTCAGGAGCTCCTGGCCCCAAGCTAGAAGCCAAACAACACCCCAGCAGGATAAGTAAATGTGTGTGTGCAGGATACTTGAATCAAAGCTACTCTGTACACCTCACCAAGCTTAAAAGGGCCAGAGACAAAGACTTCATGGAACTCAAAGGTTGGGTAGCTGGATATCCTGCAATTCACACCTTGGATGAGATAGCCAGTACCAAACCACTTGTGCTCTCAGAGTCCCACGGACTTCCTCAGCTTTGCCCATCTCTCCCGAACCTCTTGTTTATGTTTTTTCAGACGGGGAAACAAATGGTCATTGGTTGCTCTCTAGACAATAGGTGGGCTGCCCTTGAGCGCATCCAAGGAGCCACTGTTCGTGGTTGGCTCTGGATGTGTGCACGTGTAGCAATGGGGTACAGAGTTGCTTCTCTCTGAAGGCTGTGATCATCCACTTTTCCAAGGCAAGACTGCCTTTAGTCACCCTGGGAACCAACACTGAAAGCACCAAAGATAACAGTCACAGAAGTGGGAAATGTTGGAGTTGTAGCCTGGGGCAGAGGCGCTGTTTGACCTGAGTCACCCAGAGTCTCCTCCTACATGGTCCCTCGGACATACAGAAGGCTCCCAGGACCCCTCACCACCTCTGTCACCAGAGAAGCTCTATCCTCAGACCCTCTGAGGAGCTGGGAAGAGTGGTGAATCACAGAGCTAGATCATCAGGGATTAATGTCTGAAATCCAGATCTTATCTTCAATATATCTGCTGCTTTCAGAGGCAAGTCCTGGCAAAGAGGCAAAGAAAATGAACAACAAAACGACCATGACAGAGATAAAATGGCTGGCCAGCACAGTAGCAGTACAACTGTCTTCTGGAGGTTGATTGCCATCTAGGTAAGGACCACACAAGGTTAGAAACTAGGGGTGAGGTTGGGGGAAGATCTTGGAGGGGGAGGTTGATTTCCTAGTGAGAGATTGATTGGAGCTGGTTTTAAAGAATGGGGGGATTTGGGTCTCGCATGATCAGTTCAAGTGCAGACACCAGAGAAGGGCCACTGTATTCTGCAGTCAGAAAGGCAGCTGAGCCACAGCCTTTGTGCTTGGAAAGAACTTCTAGAAGTGACCTCTGCAAGACGTCTCTCACACACTTAAAATTTGGAAGGGAGAAAAGAGAATTGTTACAGATGACTCAGGCAAAATCTGGTAGCCCATAGGTTAGGTACGGCACAACTGTGTGATTTTTGTTTGAATAATTTGGGGAGGGCCCTTTGCTGTGTTTAGTGGTCAATATTTAAAACTAGAGGATATATCTGAAAAAAAAAAAGTTTATGGCCTCTTCTGGAAAACAAAGTACGCAGCGACGACACCCTCCCCTGGCATCTGTCTGCCAGAGCACCGGGCCTGCTGCTGCACGTCAGCCCTGAGCCCTGGTCACAGCTGCACTGCCCGCCTGCTGACGATGTCTTCCACCGTCCTCGGGGGACTCTAGTCTTTCCACTGGCCCAGTTTCCCCAACATGATATTCAACATTATTTCAGGTACTATGGAGATGAACGTTTATAACGATACTATTAATAAATATTTCTTGAGAGCAATTATTTTTCTAGGTATGGACCTAGAACAGAAAACAAAATTGTCAAAACTCTGTATGATCGCAAGCATAAGTATGAAACTTAATTTCCCTAAAGGTATTTTTTGTGTTACAAAATATCACGATTTTCTATTTATGGTAGTATAAAACTTCCTTTTAAAAATACACTGGTTTGACCAGAGAAAGATACAACCAAAAAGGAGAGCTACAGACCAATCTCCTTAATGAATATAGATGCAAAAATCCTTAATAAGATACTAGCAAACAGAATACAGAGGATTATTAAGAAGATCATCCATCATGACCAAGTCGGATTTATCCCAGAGATGCAAGGGTGGTTCAACATACGAAAGTCAGTGAATGTAATACATTATATTAACAAAGTCAAGGACAAAAACCATATGATCCTTTCAATAGATGCAGAAAAAGCATTTGATAAAATTCAACACCCATTCATGATAAAAACCCTGCAAAAAATTGGAATAGATGGTCTATACCTCAATTTAATAAAGGCTATTTATGAAAAACCATCAGCCAACATCATATTGAATGGCCAAAAACTGAAAACCTTCATGTTAAAATCAGGAACAAGACAAGGATGCCCACTATCACCACTTCTCTTCAATATAGTTCTGGAAACATTAGCCACAGCAATTAGACAAGAGAAAGAAATTAAAGCAATAAAGATAGGAAAGGAAGAAGTTAAACTATCATTATTTGCTGATGATATGATACTCTACATTGAAGATCCAAAAAACTCCACCAAAAAACTTCTAGACTTAATTGACAGATTCAGTAAAGTATCTGGATACAAGGTGAATACCCAAAAATCAATAGCCTTTCTATACACAAATAACAGACAGACAGAAAGAGAAATAAGGGAAAAAATTCCTTTTACAATAGCATCCAAAAAAATGAAGTATCTAGGAATCAATCTAACAAAAGAAACAAAAGATCTCTACACTGAAAACTACAGCACTCTGAAAAAAGAAATCGAAGAGGATATAAAAAAATGGAAAGATATCCCCTGCTCCTGGGTAGGAAGAATCAACATAGTGAAAATGGCCATACTACCGAAACTGCTATATACATTCAATGCAATGCCAATTGAAATTCCAACACTATATTTCACAGAACTAGAAAAAAGAATCCAAAAATTCATTTGGAACCACAAGAGACCTAGAATAGCAAAAGCCATTATAGGCAACAGTCACATGGCACCAGGTGTAACAATTCCCAATTTGAAACTATACTACAAAGCCACTGTGATAAAATCAGCATGGTACTGGCAAAGAAATAGGCCTGAGGATCAATGGAACAGACTGGAAGACACAAAAACAAATGCAGATGTACTCAGCTACCTCATCTTCGACAAAGGAGCTCACCATCCTCAGTGGAGGAAAGATAGCCTCTTTAATAAATGGTGTTGGAAAAACTGGATATCAACCTGTCACAGATTAAAATTAGACCCTTATCTTTCGCCATGCACTAAATTAAAATCCAAATGGATTAAAGATCTAAATATTAAAACAGAAACATTAAACTTGCTGGAAAGTAAGTTAGGCAGAACTCTGGAAGACATTGGTATAGGAAAAGACTTTATGAACAAATCCTCAGTAGCACGGGAACTAGCAGAAAGAATCAACAACTGGGATCTCATCTTACTAAAAAGCTTCTGTACTTCAAAAGAAACCATTAGCAGAACTAAGAGACAATCTACAATGTGGGAAAAAATTTTTACCAGCTGTACCTCAGACAAAGGACTATTATCAAGGATATATAAAGAACTCAAAACAATCAGTCCCCCCAAATATAAAGACCCGATCCAAAAATGGGCATCCGAAATGAACAGACATTTCTCATACAAAGAAGTGAAAGCAGCAAGAAAATATATGAAAAAATGTTCCACATCACTGGTCATTCGAGAGATGCAGATGAAAACAACACTGAGATTCCACCTCACCCCACAAAGAATGGCTGCTATCAAGAAATCACACAATAACAAATGTTGGCGGGGTTGTGGGGAGAAAGGAACCCTCCTCCATTGTTGGTGGGAGTGCAGACTAGTGCAACCACTATGGAAATCAATATGGAGATACCTCAAAGAGCTTGGACTGGAGGTTCCATTTGACCCAGCCATCCCTCTGTTGGGTATCTTTCCAAGAGAACTAAAAGAATCATATCACAGAGAAGTATGTGCACCCATGTTTATAGCGGCACAGTTTGTAATAGCTAAATCTTGGAAACAACCTATTTGCCCATCCGTTGGAAACTGGATAAAGAAGTTGTGGTTTTTCTATAAAATGGAATATTACTCAGCCATAAAGAGCGAGAGAATAGATTCATTCATAGGAAAATGGATACATATTGAAGATATACTCCTAAGTGAAATAAATAAGTCCCACATGTGTAAATACCAAATAGTTTCCCTGGTGTGAATATTCTGCAACAATGCATAAGATTCTAATAAGATTACTGACATTTAGAAATGGGAGGAAAGGAGCTAAAGGTGTAGGGAAGGTGTGATACGTAGGGGAAGAACAAAAAGGGAAAAGAAAAAAATGTGAGAGAATGAAAAGATGAAAATAAAGTGTTTGTAGATGGGGAGGGGAGGAGGGGGTGAAGGGAGGGCAGAGGTAAGGGGAAAAAAATGAGAATCAAGACTTGCCATGTAAAGGTACATGATCCCAACAATGAAAGTAACTGTACTGTATCCCTAAATGTACCAATAAACTCAATAAAAAAAAAATACACTGGTTTGAAAAAGAAAATTAATCAGTGAATATGTAGGAGCTATTTCCAGTGGTGTGGGAATGTGGTAAAAATGGGGTGCGGAGATAGAGAAGAGCAAGCGGCTGGTGTTTGGGAAATGTGCAGGTGCAGATGGTCCTTCTCCTTCACTAACCAACTCCCCAGCTCTGATTCTCGGAAGGGCCATCACGCAACTGCCCCATGAGGTCATTTCCCCATCAGAGAATCTCAGCAATCCTAATGCAGCTCCCTTTACTTAAAAAAAAAAAAAACTATTGGAAATTCTGCAAATGTCCTCGCTAAAGTGCATCTGGTGTTTTGCTCTGGATGAGAATTTATATCCGTCAGGGTGAAGACAAGGTTAACAGAGCTCAAGCCTCCTGAGTGCGTTCTACTATGGATGCAGAGCGCTCTCTGGTGGCTACCAAAAGAACCTTCAGCGGGCACGTGCAGTACTAAAACCAAGATTATTAGACCATCCTTATTCAACAGATGACAAACCAAGATCTGTAATACCATGGTTCGTGTTGACTTATCAGAGGATATTTATACAGGCTGTGGTCCCCTAGCTACTAGCTCCGTGACCTTGGACAACTTATCTGACCTTTCTGAGCCTTTGTTTACTCCTCTATAAAATAACAGCTCCTTTGTCTGCATCTGCTAGAGGGTTAAATGAGGCAGTGCTGTGAAATGCTTGATTTAGAGGTCCTTTGGATGAGAAAAGATCAAGGAACAGTCTCATGAGGCCTCCAGAGGAAAGACGTTTAAGTAGACTGTCAGTACTTTGCTTGCAGACTTCAGCAGTAAGTTCCAAGCCCCTGAATCCAAAACAAGAGATAGTGAAGATTCAGGCAGGGTTTTGATACTTGGTCTTCTTGACTCGAGCCTATGTGGATCTGGCCAGAACCAGCTATACCAGCTGAAATTCTCTAAGTACAAGTGGACAAGCGAAAAAAGGCCAGCCAGACGACTCCAGTTTCTCTGGATGACAAGGGCAAATTTATGGGAGTTTTATCGACCTTCATCTCCTACAGATAGATGAGATCAACAGTGGGAATTAATTTTATGTATTTCAAATGTATTTTTATCAACCAAGTTTATGCATTTCAAATTCTTCGCTCCTCTATGTACAATATATCAAAGACTCCCCAGGAAAGCACACCCTCCTCAATTACAATTAATGCTTCATTTTGTGAAGCCTTAATTATCTCTCAAAACACATTCCTTTACTGGTCTTCAGGACCAATAAAATTAATGTCCTACAGCTTCAATTTCTCATCAGTAAGGCTAAAATACTAACACTTATACCATAAACCACATGGAGTAGGGGTAAAATACAATAAGAGATAAAGAAGTACTCTTAAAACTCAAAGTGCTCACAAGTGCAAGGTCCTGATTTTGATTCCCCAGTACAAAAAAATTTTAAAGGATTAGTCTGTGTCATAGCATGTGTCCATAGTTCATTACTTGCAGACTGTTTCCCGCAAAGGTAGGCATATGAGTTAAAAAACAAATCAGTCAGGCCCAGCTGCACGTGGAACGCGCCAGCGCCCTCAGCCTTCATCAGAGCAGTCCAGTGAGGACCGCCCAGCTGCACAGGGAGCTCACCAGCACCCTGGCCTTCACCCGAGCAGTCGGGTGAGGACTGCCCAGCCCCGTGGGCTCCTCTGCAGCACCCCGCCCCAGCCCCCATGCTCTCAGGCCTCCTGCTTGTGCCAATACCTGGATCCACACTGCAAAGGCATAGGTGGTCATGAAGGCCATTTCACTGAGTTCCACAAGATGAAACAGAAGTGAACAACTGCAATAAAGGCACATCAGATCTCCATAGTTGGTAAATTGGAGGGATCATCACCTTCCATCAGAACTTGGACTACCTTCAGGAGAAGGGCAGCAAGAACCTGTAGTAGAAACTTGTAGCATTCAACCCTGCAGAAGGTCAGGGAGCTCAACTTGGGCCTTGCAGCCAGAATTCAGCCTGAGTCTCAGGGGTCTGCCATTGGCTAGCTGAGACTAATTGACTTAGTTCTGCACTTTGCTGCCCATATTGCCTACTGTGACAGCAGAGGTGTACCCTGAAAGAGGCTCTTCAAATTTTTTTCTTTCTTTTCCTCATATTTTTAATTTTTAATTTTTAGTTTTAAAGTTTTATTTTTTCCCATTCTGCAAATGCTTCCTTTTTTTCCTTCTTGTCCTATTCAGTTTCTTGCTCCCCCATGTTATTCATAATCTCCCTTTTTGTTCCTATTCCTGCCCTATTTGGGTTTCTTCTTTCTTTTTCTTTTCTTCTCTCTTTTTCCTTCACTCAAGTGTCATTAGTTTAAAGGAAAATGAGTATAATTTACAGCTTATTACTGTTAAGTTGTTCTATTCTTGTCTTTGTTCTTGCACTCTGTCTTTCCCTCTTGTCTTCAATAGTTTCCTAGAATGTGCATGATCATCCTGTGTCCCCTGGCTTCATTTGAAACTTTCTCCTATTCTTTTACCTATCTATTCTTCTCCTCCTACTCCTTCTATGTTCCCATTCTGAAGGGTAAAGTTGCTATATTGAAGAGTTTATTCACTGTAAACATATTTTGGGCTGGTCCTCAACTTTGATTTAATTCACACGGCTTAAAAGTGATAGATTAATAACTACCACAAAATGGTCACTTTTTAAACTGTGCTTGATGCTGTTGTGTTGCTGATTGTATCAATTGGGCTAAAAGGTTGTGATTGAATTAATGAGCTGTCCTGTCTGATATTATGAAAATGAGAGTGTCTGTGAATCATTAGAGACTCAAAACCTAAAGAGCAGCTCTATTAGGAAGATCAAAGTACTAACCCAGGAATTAAACCAAGAACAGCCCAACAACAAAAATAAAAAATGAGAAAACACTTAAGAAAGGCACAAAGAGAGACTTCCAATTCACCAATGGCAAATTCTAGGGAAAATGAGGTAGAAAAGTCTGACAATCAACCACCAGGACACCCTGAACTCATAGCATAGGAAGTAACAAAACAGATCAATCAGGCTCTAAAAAAATTCAAAACAGAAATAATTTCCCAGATAACTACAGAGATGATGAGCACAATGAAAGACATGATTAGAGACCTGAGAACAGAAAATGACAAAAAAATAGATGAGCTCAGGACCATGGCAGAAGCCATGAATGCCCAGCATAGGAAAGAAATGGAACCCATGAAACAGATTCAAACAGATATCCAGATTAAAAACTATTGAAAGCATCCACAGCACATTAAATGAATATGAAAATTGAATTTCAGATATAGAAGACAGGATTGTAGTCAGTGACAGTGAAAAGAGAGATCTCTTAAAAACAGTAAGGAATCATGAGAAATTGATCCAACAACTAGAGGATGCAAAGAATAATGACATAAGATTGATAGGAATCCATGAAGTAGCAGGAGAAAATATGAATGACTTTAAAAAGCTGTTCACAAAATTAATGACAGAAAACTTCCCAGAGGGGAAGAATTTGACATACAAATAAGTGAGGCATATAGGATTCCAAGTCGCCGTGATCATAAAAAATCTACACCTAGACATATAATAGCCAAGATCCCAGAAACCCAACACAAGAACAAAACAGTATAAGTAGTAGAGAAAAGAAGCAAATCTTATGCAGCCCATCAGAATCACAGCAGACTTTTCAACACAAACCCTCAAGTCAAGGAGAGCCTGGAGTGAGGTATTTCAAGTCCTAAGAGAAAACAACCTTCAACCTAGACTGATGTGTCCTTCAAACTCCTTTAAAATGTATGGGGAAATCAGATACTTCCGTGACAAAACACACCTGAGAAACTTCATGAATACCAAACCAGCACTAGAAACAATTCTAAACAATATCCTAGTAAAAGACAATGAAGGTCACAACACCATAAGGCCAACAGAGCAAATCAATTAAGGCAAGAAACTAAAGGGAGAGGGGGAAAAAAATAAAAAGAGCCAATAAGAGGACAATAATATGGCAATGATAAGTCAATACATATCAGTTATAACCATCCATGTCAATGGCCTCAATTCACCAATCAAAAGAAACAGACTGGAAGAATGGGTTAAGAAGCAAAATCCAAAATAAAGTGTTTGTAAATGGGGAGGGGAGAAGAGGGTGAGGAAGGGTAGGGACAAAGGGAAAAAATGAGAACCAAGACCTGTCATGTAAAGGTACAAGATCCCAGTAATGAATGTAACTGTACTGTACACCTAAAATGTACCAATAAACTCAATTTTTAAAAAAGAAGCAAAATCCAACAATATGTTGTTAACAAGAAACATGCTTAGTGCAAAAAGAAACTCATAGACTGAAAGTGAAAGGATGGAAAATGGTTCTCCATGCAATAGGAGCCCAGAAAAAAGCAGGATAGCTATTTTATTTGCAGAAAAAGTAAATTTCAAACCAAAACTGATTAAGAGAGACAAAGAAGGCCACTACATCCTTGTAAAGGGAACAATCAAAGAGAAAGAGATAACAATTATAAATATATATGCACCAAATATAAATGCCCCCAACTATATAAAACAAATATTAAGAACATGAAAAACCTAATAATCACTAATACAATTGTAGTGGGGGACCTAAATACACCCCTGTCACAAATAGACAGATCATCTCAACAAAAAATCAACAACAAAAAAATTCTAGAACTGAACCAAGCTTTTGAACAAATGGACCTGGAAGTCATCTACAGAGTGTTCCACCCCACAGAATCAGAATATACATTCTTTTTGGTTGCACATGGGTCACTCTCCAAAACAGACCACATACCAGCTCATAGAACAGGTTTAAATAAATGCAAAGAAATCAAAGTTATCCCATCTATATTTTCAGACCATAGTGCAATTAAGCTGGAGATCAATAGCATAAGAAACCATAAGAACTTTGCAAACACATGGAAATTGAACAACACTCTCCTGAACAATCAATGGGTCACAGAGGAAGTTAAAGAAGAAACTGATCAGTTTTTACAAATAAATGATAATATCAATACAACATACAGGAATCTATGGGACACAATGAAAGCTGTTCCACTTGGAAAATTCATAACAGTTAATGCCCACACTAGGAAAATGGAGTGAGCTCAAATAAACAACCTAATGGTGAATCTTAGACTCCTAGAAAAAGAAGAGTAAGAAAAGCCCAAAGATCATACAAGGGAGGCAATGCTAAAGATCAGAGCAGAAATAAAAGCAATAGAAACTAAGAGAATGATAAAAAAAATCAATGAAATAAAGTCAGTTTGTTGAAAGAATAAATAAAAGCGATAAACTCTTAGCCAACCTTGTGAGAAAAAGGAAAGAAAAGAATCAGATCCATGCAGTTAGGAATGAAAAAGGTGAAGTCACACAGATCCAGCAGAAATCCAGAGGATCATCAATACCTACTTCAAGAACCTATACTTTAATAAAATGGAAAACACAGAAGAAATGGACAGATTTCCTGATACTTATGAATTACCAAAGTTGAACAAAGAAGACAAAAAAATTTGAAATACCCCAATTATAATCAATGAAATTGAAAATGTATTAAAAATTTACCAACAAAGAAAAGCCCAGGTCCTGATGGCTTCACTGCTGAATTCTGCAAGACACTTAGTGAAGAACTATTGCCACTACTATTTAAACTTTTCAATGAAATTGAAAGGGAAGCAATACTTCCAAACTCATTCCCAGAGGCAAATGTTACTTTGATTCCCAAACCAGGGAAAGACCCAACCAAAAAAGAGAACTGTAGGCCAATCTCCTTAATGAACATAGATGCAAAAATCTGCAATGAAATACTGGCAAACAGAATACAGAGGGTCATGAAGAAGATCATACACCCTGAACAAGTTCTATTTATTCCAGGGAAGCAAGGATGGTTCAACATATGTAAATAAATAAATGTAATACACTATATTAACAGAATCAATGACAAAAACCATATGATCATTTCAATAGATGCATAAAAGGCATCTGACAAAATTCAACACCCATTCATGATAAAAAACCTGTAGAAAATGGGAATAGATGGTTTTATCTCAACTTGATAAAGACTATCTATATCTATGAAAAACTAACAGCCAACATCATATTAAATGGCCAGAAACTGAAAACCTTCACATTAAAATCAGGAACAAGGCAAGGATGCTCACTATCACCACACCTGTTCAATATAGTTCTGGAAACATTAGCCACAGCAATTAGACAAGAGAAAGAAATTAAAGCAATAAAGATAGGAAGGAAGAAGTTAGTCTGTCATTATTTGCTGATGTTATGATACTATACATAGAAGACCCAAAACACTCTGCCAAAAGGCTTCTGGTCTTGATTGACACTTTCAGCAAAGAAGCTGGATACAAAGTCAACACTCAAAAATCAATACCTTCTTGTACACAAATAACAGACTCACTGAGAGAGAAATTAGGGAAACAATTCCTTTCACAATAACATCCTAAAAAATAAAGTATCTAGGAATCAATCTAACAAAAGAAGTAAAAGACCTCTACACTGAAAACTACAGCACTCTGAAAAAAAGAGATCGAAGAGGATATAAGAAAATGAAAAGAAATCCCCTGCTCCTGGATAGGAAAAACCGACACAGTGAAAATGGCCATACTACCAAAATTGCTATACAAATTCAGTACAATCCCGATTGAAATTCCAACACTATATTTCACAGAAATAGAGAAAACAATACAAAAATTCATTTGGAACTAGAAGAAACCTAGAATAACAAAAGCCATCCTAGGCAACAGAGACATGACTGGAGGTATCACAATCTGAAACTTGAAACTATACTACAAAGCCACTGTGATCAAAACAGCATGGTACTTGCAAAGAACCACTGAGGATCAGTGGAATAGATTGGAAGATACAGAAAAAACTCCAGATGTACTCAGCTACCTCATCTTTGACAAAGGAGCCAACCATCCTCAGTGGAGGAAAGATAGCCTCTTTAATAAACTGTGTTGGAAAAACTGAATTCCAATCTGTCAAAGATTAAAACTAGACCCTTATCTTTCACCATGCACTAAACTAAAATCCAAGTGAATTAAAGATCTAAATATTTAAAAAGAAAAACTAAACTTGCTGGAAGATAAGTTAGGCAAAATTCTCAAAAACATTAGCATAGGAAAAGACTTTATGAATAAATCCTCAGTAGCACAGGAATTAGCACAAAGAATCAACAACTGCGATCTCAACTTATTAAAAAGATTCTGCACTGCAAAAGAAATCACCAACAGAGCTAAGAGACAACCTACAATGTGGGAAAAAAATTTTACCAGCTACTCCTCAAAGGACTATCATCTAGAATATATAAAGAACTCAAAAAAATCAAGCCCCCCAAATATAAACACCTGATTAAAAAATGGGCATCTGAAATGAACAGATATTTCTCAGACAAAGAAGTAAAAGCGGCAAATAAATATACAAAAAAATGTTCAAAGTCACTGGTCATTCAAGAGATGCAGATGAAAATAGCACTGTGATTCTACCTCACCCCACAAAGAACAGCTGCTATCAAAAAATCAACCATTGACAAATGTTAGCAGGGTTGTGGAGAGAAAGAAACCCTTTTCCATTGTTGATGCGAGAGCAGACTGGTGCAACCACTGTGGAAATCAATATGGAGATACCTCAAAGAACTAGGACTAGAGGTTCTATTTGACCCAGCCATCCCTGTGCTGGATATCTTTCCAAAAGAATTAAAAGAGTCATAGCACAGTGATATGTGCAGACTCATGTTTATAGTGGCACAATTTGTAATAGCTAAAACTTGGAAACAGCCCAACTGCCTATCAGCTGGAGACTGGATAAAGAAAATGCGGTTTTTCTATAAAATGGAATACTACTCAGCCATGAAGAATGAGAAACTAGAGTCATTCATAGGAAAATGGATGCATATTGAGGACTCTAGGAATACAATTTAGTTCTTAGAGTCCGAAGTGAAGGAGACTATTACCCTTTAAGGTGGTGACCTGGGATTTGAATAGCACTGTAGACTGCAATGCACTTTATGTTCTACATTTCTGTGGCATGTAGGGAATAAGATTTTCATAAGGAACAAGTCCAAGGGCCGGGGATTTAGCTCAGTGGTTCCAGCACCTGCCTTGCAAGCACAAGGACGCAAGTTTGATCTCTGGTACCAAAAAAAAGAAAAAAAGAAACAAGTTCAAAAATGTGTTAAATATTTTAGTCTTCCTTGATGAGGTATAGGAAGGGAGACAGAGGTATGTTATAGTCACCTTCATCACATCTACTTCTGTGCTGCAAATACAGACAGCTTTGGAAGCTGAATGATTTCCCACTGTAATATGTCTAGTGAGAAATGCAGTCAGAACTCACACCCAGGCTTCTGACCTAAAATTACAATGTTTTAAACAGATAATCTCCATAATTTTTTTTTTTTTGGTTTTTTTGAGACAGGGTCTCACTAGGTCATTGAGACTGACCTAGAACTCACTAGGTAGCCCAGGCTGGTCTCGAACTCACAGAGATCCTCCTGCCTCAGCCTCCTAAGTGCTGGGATTACAGGCATGCACCACCATGCCCGGCTTCCATGACATTCTTGAGAATAGGCATCTGTGTAGTTAAGCTTAGTTTTTTCACTCCAGTTTCTGTTTTTCTATGAAAATATATTTATTAAATTAACCACCAATAGAAATTTAAAATGCCTTTTTTTTTTTTTTTTGGTACCAGGCATTGAACTCTGGCCCTTACACTTGTGAGGCAGCCAGCAGAACCACTAAGCTAAATCTCCAGCCCTAAAATGATCTTATTTTTTAAATTAATTTTATTGGCACATTTTAAGAACATAATACAACATTCATCATTGGAGATTTGTACCCTTACATTCAAATGACCTTATGTCAATGCACCAGCTACCCCTCAGAGGACTAATAGGGTATATACAGGGTATATAGGACTAAGGTATATACAGAACTAAAAAAATCAGACCCAAAAAATAAAAGTTCCACTCAAAAAATGGGCAGTTGAAATGAAAAGCTACTTCTCAGTAACTACAAATGGCCAATAAACACATTGCAAATGCTCATCATCACTGGACATTAGACTAATGGAAATTAAAACGACATTGAGATTCCATCTCACCCCAGAAAGAATGGCTACCATCAAGAAATCAAGTAATAATAAGACTGTGGGGATAAAAGAACCCTTCTACATTCTTGGTGGGAATGTCAATCGGTACAACCACTGTGGAGATCAACATGTTGATTCCTCAAAACATTAAAATTGGGAATTTCATTTGAACCAGCTACCACCCATTCTGAGTATCTTCCCAAAAGACTCAAAGACGTCATATCACGGTGTCACATGCATACCCACATTTATAGCAGCGTAACTCATAATAGATAAATATTGGAAGTGGCCTGTATATCTATCAACAGATGAATGGATAAAGAAAATGTGGTATTTATACACA
Organism: Fukomys damarensis; assembly: GCF_012274545.1. NCBI lineage: Eukaryota > Metazoa > Chordata > Mammalia > Rodentia > Bathyergidae > Fukomys > Fukomys damarensis. The sequence goes on from NW_022900920.1 coordinate 1,040,789, forward strand.
ATAGAGTACTTCTCTGCCATAAGGAAAGATAAATTTGAGTCATTTGTAGGAAAACGGATAAACCTTGAGACAACAGTGCTCAGTGAAATAAATCAGACACACAAACTTAAATATCATGTGATTTCTCTCATATGAGAAACCCAAAGCTTAAATAATTTAAAGAGCAAAATATAAGATATACAATAGGAAAGAGGGAGATAGATCTTCTGCAAATGAGAGGGGATCTAGAGACGGAGGAAAGAAGAGGAAGATGAAGTAAAAAGAATTAAGGTGTCGTTGCAATGGATCTTTAAAAGGTAATTTTTTTCTTTAGAGATAAGCTATTTCTCCAAATTTCACTCTGCTGAGCACAGAACCAACACCTCCCTCAGTCCCAAAGAAGTGACAGAGCATGCAGACGCCAGACCAAGGAGGCCAGGGCCCAGTTTCCTTTCCTCTAGAGAGGGAGATGGCTGGAAGTGTGGGATCTGCATTATCTCTCTGTGCTCTCCCCACTCTCTGTTCCTTATAACAAAAGACATTTGTTCAGCTGTACATGGTGAGATGGTGATTTGAGGCTAGCTTTAAATAAATCATTTTTACCAAAGCGTATGGCCTCCTTTGAGGCCAAGCAAATGAACTTGAGTGTATGAAGCCACCAAAGCCCCACAATAAATGTAATCATTATGCAGTGCAAACATGTCCTAATAATTTTTTTTATTTTTAAAAAAGAAGTGATTCAAAGAAAGTGTTGCAAAATTTGCTTAAGATAGGTGTAATTTGATATTTGTCACTAACCTCCAACTGTAATCATCACTGTTTGTGGTTAAGAATTTCCCTAATGCATAAGAAACTTACATTCTCACTCTGTTCTTTTGGCCTATGTGCTACTATTTTTTTTAGCTTATTTTTTGTTTGATACCAGGGATCAAACTCCAATCCTTGTGCTTACAAGGCAGATGGTGGAACCACGGAGCTAAATCCCTGACCCCTATGTGCTACTCATTTTACTTCTCTATATGCTATAAATTCCACAATACATTATTATTATTACTATTATTATTATTATTGCTCTAAACAGCCCAGTCTCCCATAAAGAGATTTAAGTTAAGTTATCCATTGTTTAAGAGATATGTACTGAGAAGTACATCATTAGTCAATTCTGCTAGTATGCAAACATAACAGAGTACTTATGCAAACAAAGATGACTGTGACATGAAAAGGTAATATAATTCTATGGGACACTGTGGTACAATATTGTCTTCTGGTGGATCAAAACATCACTATATGATACACAACTGTAATAAGAAAATGTCTTTATATTATTCATGACATTACCTTTTCTGATACTTTTTTTTTCCTTAATGTTGATATCTCTCTGATACTATTTTTTTTTTCCCCCTTTTTTTTTTTTTTTTTTTTTGGTACCGGGGATTGAACTCGGGTCCTTGACCTTGCAAGGCAGGCCACTGAACCACTGAGCTAAATCCCCAGCCCCCTTTCCCCTTTTAAAAGATGTTTTTGCTAGGTAAAAATTTGAGGTTGACAATGCTTTTCTCTGTATTTTAAAAATGTTGCTCCATTGCCTACCTTGTACTGTTTTCCACTGGGAATTTTTTTCATCCTTATCTTTGTTTCTCTTTGTGTATCTTATCTTATCTTTGTGTATAATATGTCTGTTTCCATGGCTGCTTTTACAATTTTTCAGTTTATTAAAAGTTTTGAGCAATCTGATTATGAAGAGCCCTGGTACAGATTCTTCATGTTTCTTAGACTGGGGGTTTTTTCAACTTCTTTAATCTGTGGGTGTAGAGTTCTTATCATTAAATTTTTCATCTATTATTTCTTCAAATATTTTTTCTACCCCCTTTCCCCACTTTGATAACTTGCATTGTTTATTAGGCCAGTTGACATTATCTTATGGATCATTGAGATCATGATGATCTATTTTTTTTCCAGCCTTTTTGAATTTGTGTTTTATTTACAGTAGTTTTTATTGCTGTGTCTTTGGATTTACCATTTTTTCCTTTTGCAGTACAGAAATTTCTATTAATCTTATCTAGTATATTTTTCATCTCTAACATTATACTTTTAATCTTTAGATGTATTTTTAGGTACCCCCCTACCAGTACCAGAGATTGAACTCAGGACTTGCACTTGCTGGAAAGGCACAGTGCCACTGAGCTACATCTTTGACTCTTATAATTAGGGTGTTTTTTTTTAATGTCTATTTAACACATTCAGTTATCCCTCTAGCTCACTAAATATTAGGAATAGAGTGAACAATTTCTTTACAAATCATGTTATCTATGTTAATCGTGTTGTCTTAATCGGTTGTTATTCTCTTTATGGTCATGTTTTCCTGCCTCTTTGAATGCCTAATAATTTTTTGTTGTTTTACAGATGAGCTGTATCAATCTTAATTTTTCACATTTTTCACTAGTATATTGGTTATATAGATTAATGGGTTTCATTTTGGCATTTTTACACATGCACATAACATATTTTGATGCCTACTAATTTTTTATTAGATTCTTTTTCTAAACATTGGGAATTCTACCCTGTTGTGAGCTAGATTTTTTTATTTCTGTATTATTGCATTTGGTTCAAGAACCTCAGTATTTGTCATTAAGTGGTTCCAAGAGGCATGTTAAGCACCAAAAGCAATTAAGTACCAAACAAAATGTTCATATAAAGAATAATGGAAATAATTTTAATGCATTCTTCAAGACAACGCACATTTTTGAAGCATGTTGTAGAAATATAGGGTTGTATATTATTGCTTTACAAGAGAAGTAAACCTTAAAAATAATAAATACCTAGGTTAAACAAAATTAAAACTTCACTTAGAGTCATAGCCTAATGGAATGGTGGGAGGAGAGTCATAAGGAGGACAGGCTACATGAGTGTTGCTGGGAAGGAGAATCCCCTTCCAGAGAACATAGGGTACTTGCACGTCAGGTGCTCTTCTTCTTTTCTGCCTTTTCACAGTTTGCACCAGAGCCGTGACACCATCACTCTTCACCTCTACTAAAAACTTATTCATTGAGGATGCTTCCTCTTCTTTTCACAATTCCTATAAAGTGAGAAATTATTCAGGCATTGAATAAGTTCACATTTCTGCTTGTCAGAGCTTGGTCTGTGTGGTACTTGTCTTAGTTACTCTTCTTGTTGTTGAGACAAAATATCTGACACCACAAGTTGAAGGAAGAAAAGTATATTTAGCTTGAAGTTGGTAGCAGTTTCAGTCCATAGTTAGGTGGCTCCAAGGCAGGGTGGCCAGGGAGAGGGACATCACAGAGGAAAAACAGTCCATGGTGGAGCAGGCAAGAGGCAGCAAGTATTCTTTTCCCTTTTATCCTATCCAGGCTGCAAGCCTTTTGGGTGGTGCCACCCAAATCCAGGATGGGCCTTCCCACCCAGAACTATGATAAGCCAGTTAGTGGAATAATTTAGTGCCTTCAATGCCAGTATTACATACCCTAGTTCCAGCATCACACACCTATGGTCCAGCCACCTCCGAAAAGCCTCATAAGGCTTTGGGGGAACACTAGATACAAGATAAAAGAGTACTTCTCCAGAGTTTTGGACTTGTGCCCATTCTGCATACATTTCTTTTACCAAGGAACTAAGGACATTCTCCTTTATTTCCTTCTCATCCGAAGAAACCTCTTCAGCCACCTCTGGTTGCTCCTTCTTCTGTAGTTGCTACAGCTCCTTAATGCTGAGCTTTTCAGGATATTCATCTAACAACTCCTCCATATCAGCAGCATTGACCCAAGACCCATGGAATGTCCCAAAAATACAACATTCTGCACAACCTCTCTCTCTGTACCTGCATGCTTATGGTCAGTCTCAAACCCTTTGAAGTTCTTTTGGGTCATAGCTTTTGGCTACAGATTCTTTCATGCTGAATTCACTGTCCTATAAGAGACTTTGTTCCAGCCTTATCAATAAGGTTAAGGCAGGATGGGACACTGAAATGCACCTTCCAGAATTCTGTGAGGGTTAATGGGGTGTCAGAAATTATCTCAAAGCACCACTGGAAAACTGCGTTAATATACAACATTTGAAGTTTAAAATAACCTGCCTGTCCTTGTGCTGGATGAGAGGAGTAGTACTGAGGGACAGGAACTTCCCAGTGATGAAACTGAAGGCCTCCAGTCACTCTAAGCCTGGAGGGTGGACAAGCATGCTGACCAAAAATAAGAGAGCATCCAGAGGGAAATCTTTCTCCAGCAAATACCTCATTTATCCACTCTGTGAAAAACTGCCTCACTACCCAAGCTTTCTGTTTGTCCTACACATCACATGGAGTTTATCTTGCCTGGCCATAAAAGCACTGTCATCAATCAATGTCCCAAGTTTTAAAAGCTCAGCATGCAGCACTTGCTTTTTCACATACCATGGCTTCCAAAACACTGCCACCCACTAACTGCTCCTGGTTTACTCAAGGTAGTAATGGCTTTGGACTGCCTTGGTTGGGAACAGTGTTTTGTTATTGCTTTGACTCCTTTCACAACATCAGCTTTTCTATTATTTCTTTTTGGGGCCGGGATTTAGCTCAGTGGCATCATGCCTGCCTCGTAACCTTAAGGTACTAAGTTTGAGTCCTGGTACCAAAAAAAAAAAAAAAAAAAAAAATTTTTTTTAAAAAGAAAGAAAGAAAAAAAGAACTTCAAGCCTATCATTTCTTTTTTATTAATGACGGTGGAAACTGTTGTTCTAGGCAAACCCAAGCAAGATCAGAAATGACAAGACTGCTCTCACACTTCCCTGTTATTCGTGTCTTGCTCAAATGGTGGTATAGAGTAATTCTTTCTTCTGCACTGTGCTATCACTATTCATTTTCATAGAATTAATGATGAAATAAAGCACATAAATACATTAAATGACCGCGGAAACTAAGACCACAAGAGGATGTTCATAGGACAAGGGTAGCAAGTTAAACAGGCAATGGATATCGACTGACAAGTTCTGTCTTGCATGTCAAGTACCAAACAATGAGTGTTAGGACAAAATTTTCATGTCAAATATGTCAAGTACTAAATTTGATGAGTGTGAAATTAAGTTACGATGATCCTTAGAAACAGTTTCATCTGTCATCTTACTTTTAAGCTTTGTTTGACAGGATGAAAGCTTGGCCAGGGTTAATATTCCTCCCCCTACCAAGGCAATACTTTTCTTAGTGTTCTACCTGATTCCTGGTGAATTATCATGTTTTCTATTTTGATCCTCTGGGTGCTTGGCAGTCTTGTTCCTCTAATTATTTCACACAGTTCCTTCTCCAGGAGTGGGTATTTTGCTCACATGCATGTTCTGATCTCTAGGCAATAGAATACTCAAGACCCTCCTCAGATCTCTGAGTTTTGTCTCTTTATAATTCCTCTATCCTGTACTCTGCCCTGCAAATTGTATTTATCTTGGCCTCCTCAGACTTCCAAATCTGTCTCTTTATTTGCACATGCAAAGGTCATATGGTGGGAGGATTACGGTGTCTGAAAAGCAGAGAGAAGTCCCGTGTGACATGAGGGATCATGGCACCAAACATGCAGAACAAAATGTCCTTACTGCTGGAGAATCTTGGAGGAGCAGAGAGGAAACTGTTTTGCTGGAGGGGGCTTGGCATTTGAGTGGGACATAGCCTGAGATTCCCCCTACTTTCAAGATAAAAAGCTAAAAACAACTGGATTTTCTTGGAAATGTCATTAGGATGGAGACATTTCCAAGAAAATCTAGTTGCTTTTAGCTTTTGCTTTATGGCTCCAGTGTTATTTTAGGACCAAGCAGATTTCCTGAAACAGAAAAGAATGCCAGTGAACCTGTGTTAAATTAATTCATGCATTAAACAGGAATTCTCATCAAAATGCTAGGAGTTCAGGGACGGTGTGTATTGTCAATCCTTCAAGAATTAGTCATTATTGCGGGGTTTTTGTGTGTGTCTGTGTCTTTAATTAGCATTAAAATGTTGCAGGGATTAATGCCACAAAGAAAACTATGCAATAATTGTTATCTCTTGGCAAAATATAGGAGAAATAAGTATCTCTGTCTACCCGCACTGTTGAGAGCTGAGGAAGACAAGAGTACGGAGGACTGTGCTGAGTGGGGAGCAAAGAGACAGAATGGGAACGAACAGGAGGCTTCACCTTGCAAGGTTTGTGAAAAATAAGTTTAGAATATTTGAATTGGGTAGATGTGCCTTACAGACAAAGTTATCCAAATGCTAGGTGCTACATGAAGAAATGGTACTTAATACATTTTGTGACCTCAAGGTCAACTTTATCATGAACTGTGGGATGGAGAACCAGGGTTGCTGACTTCTTGTCTCTTCTTACAACACTGGGCTTCCCTCCATGAAGGACGGAACAGCTCCCAACATCAGTCTGGCCAAGAAAGTTCCAGTACCAGGAATATCTTGGATTCAGCCCAGGATGCTAATGTCCTATACTTTAATGTAGGCAAAGGAAAACCATGTGTTTTGTATATTCATAAAAATAACCATGTCTCATTTACTTCCTTTGTTGCTGGAACAAAATACTTGATACCTACAATTGAAGGAAGGAGCAGTTCATTTGGGCTTGCAGTTTTTTAGGGGTTTAAATCCATCATTGAGTGGCTCTAGGTCAGAGTGGCATGGCAGAGAAGCAGCAGCTGATGGCATGGCATCTAGGCAGCATGAAGTGAACGGGAGGAACTGGGGAGGGTGATAAACTCTTCCAGGCCATGCTCCTCCCAGTGACCCACCTTTTTCCAACCAGATCCCACCTCCTAGGAGCAATTCAGCTGTATAAGGCCCTATATATGGCTTATCTCTAGATGTCTTCCCAAAGCCTCATGTGCTCATAGGTGAGGCTTTTGGAAGATGGCTGGATCACGAGTGTGTGACACTGGATGAAGGGTGTGTGATGAGTGAATTGGCTTAGTATCTGGGTGTAGTGGGAAGCTCCAGCCTGGGTGTGGGTAGCATCAACCAATAGGTTTGTTGCCTGGATAGAGTATAAAGGGAAAGATGAAAGACTGGCTTGTTGCTTCCTGACTACTTTGCTGTGGACTCTTTCTCCTCTGCCATGCCCGTCTGCCATGCTGCTCTGCATAGAGCCAGCCAACTATGGACTGAAACCTCCACAAATTGTTAGGTAAAATAAACCTTTCCTCCTTGAACTTGTGTCAGGAACAAGAAAAGTAACTAAGGCAGTCCACCTAATCCAAGTGCCTTCCAAAGCCCAGCCTATGACTGCATGAGCTTTAGGGGGATATCAGATATAAAACATAACATTTCACCCCTGGTCCTCAAAAGACTCATACACATCTCTTTATGCAAAATGCATTCAGTCCATCTATAAGAGCTGCCAAAGTCCTAACAGTTTCATCATTGCTGGAAAGTCCCAAGTCCAAAGTTTCCTCTAAGACGCAAGGCAATCTCTTACCTGTGAGAGCCTATAAAAATCAGAAGAAAGCTAAATATTGCTGACACACAGTGGCACAGGAGAAACAGTCCCATTCCAAAAGGAAAAAATTAGGGGATATAAACTAATGAGACCAACGCAAGACCAAAACCCAGCAAAGCAAACATCAAATCTTGTAGTTTCCTGTCTAGTATCCACAGCAAGCCGTGATGAGATGTGGAGACCAAAAGGCTTAGACAGCCCACTCCCTACAGCATTGCTGCTGGTTGCAGTTCTCACTGCTTCTCTCTTGGGCTAGCTTTGCTCATTCATTGCAGCTTTCCTCAGACATTTCATAATCCTGGTTTCTCTAATTTCCTGAGGTTTCCATTCTACGTTCAGTTCCATCTTCTCAGCTTCATTGCCCACTAGGAGCACACTGCCTGGCCATCTTCTGAAATCTGAGTGGAAGTCTTCCTGACCTTACACCTCTTGCATTCTGCATCCCTGTAAAACCAGCACAACATGAATAATGCCCGGGTCTCTCAGCAGCTTGAGCAGTCACCAGGCCCTATTGCATCATAGCTACAATCATCTCTGAGTGTCTGGATGGTTGAACACTATGAACTCAATGCCTAGGAGCAATTGCTCTAGGTGGGCGTTCTCGAGCCTGGTTCCCTGGAGCTCTCTTCTCAGAACAGTCATTCACCTTTAAAATTTTGATCCTTCAGAGGTGATTTCTGAAATGTACTCAAGCCATTTTTCCTATTGTTCTGCTACAAAGTACTTGGCTTCTTTTTCATGTTAATCTTTTCAGCAACCAAGCTGTCTTTTTTAAAATTAATTTTATTGGTACATTTTAGGTATACAATATAATGACATTTATCATTGGAAATTTGTACCTTGACATAATAGATCTTGGTTCTTATTTTTTCCCATTCCTCTGCTCTCCCTTCAACCCCTGAACCCCTACCTATTTACAAAGACTTTGTTTCCATTTTTTTCCTTTTCTCAATTAATTACATTTCCTTCTTTCTTTTTCCCAACCACTCCAATTTCTCCTTCCCCTTTGGACCTTCACTTCCTATTTCACATTATCTATTATACCTTTTGATCCTTAATAACACTTTCGGTTTCTCAACCAGAGAAACTATTTGATATTTACACTCATGGGTCCTGTTTATTTCACTTAAGAGTATTGCGTCAAGGAGTGTCCATTTAGCTATAAATGTCTCTAAATTCTCATTCTTTATGGCTGAATTGTACTCCATTTTCATTAAAAAAAAAAAAGTCTTCTTTATCCAGTCTCCAGGTGATGGGCAATTGGGCTGCTTCCAAGTTTCAGATATTACAAACTGCTATGAACATGGGTACACATATGTCATTGTGGTATGATTCTTTTAATTCTTTTGGGAAGACACACAGCAGGGAAATAACTAGATCAAATGGGATCTCTAATCCTGGTTGTTTGAGGAATCTCCATACTGATTTCCACAGTGGTTGGACCAAACTACAATCACACCAACAGTGAAGTAGGGTTCCTTTTGCTCATTGCCCCACCAGCATTTGTCATTGGTTGATTTCATTCTTTCCGGGGGGAGGTGGAATCTCAGCTCTGTTTTAATCTACAGCTCTCAAATGACCAGTTGTTGAACATTTTTTCATATGTTTATCTGCTATTTCAACTTCTTTCTCTGAAAAATGTCTGTTCATTCAGACGCCCATTTTTTAATTTGGTCTTTAAATTGGGAGATCTGATTTTTTTTTTAAGTTCTTTATATATTCTAGATAGTAGACCTTTGTCTGAGGAACAACTGGTAAAAATGTTTTCCCATATTGTGGGTTGTCTCTTCATGCTGTTGGTGGTTTCTCTTGCTGTGCACAAGATTTTTAATAAGAAGTGATCCAACTTGTTGATTCCATTTTCTGATATCCTCTTTGATCTCCTTTTTCAGAGTGATATAGTTTTCAGAGTACAGGTCTTTGACTTTTTCGTTAGGTTGATTCCTAAGTATTTCATTTTTTTGGATGCTATTGTGGAGCTGTTACTCCAGTTCCTCTTTCAGTCTGTTGTTATTGATTTTTTTGTGTGTTGAGCTTGTATCCAGCTACTTAACTGAATTTGGTTATTAAGTCTAGAAGACTTTTGGTGGAGTTCTTGGGGTCTTCTATATAGAGTATCATGTCATCTGCAAATAATGATAATTTAATGTCTTCATTTCCTATCTTTATTCTTTTTATTTCTTTATTTGTCTAATTGCTGTGGCTAGTGTATGCAAAACTATATTGAACAGGACAGGTGTTAGTGGATATCCTTGTCTTGTTCCTGATTTTAGTGTGAAGGATTTCAGTCTTGAACATTTAGTATGATATTGGCTGTTGGTTTTTCATACATGACTTTTATCAGGTTGAGATAGAGACTGTCTATTCCAGTTTTCTATAGGGTTTTTAATCATGAACGTTTGTTGGATTTTGCCAAACACTTTTTCTGCATCTGTTGAGATGATCATATGTTTTCTGTCCTTGGCTCTATTAATATAATAATTACATTTGTTGATTTGCATATGTTGAACTCCATCCCTGGGATGAATCCCACTTTGTCAGGGTAAATGATCTACTTGATGATCTTCTGTATTCTGTTTGCCAGTATCTTCTTGAGGATTTTTGCATCTATGTTTATTAGGGAGATTGGCCTATAGTTCTCTTTTACAGTTGGGGTTTTCTCTCCTTTTTGGATCAGGATGATGCTTGCTTCCAGGAATGAATTTGGGAGTATTGCTCCCTTTCAATTTCATTGAAAAGTTTAAACAGTAGTGGCAATAGTTCTTCTCTACATGTTTTGTAACACTCAGAAGTGAAGCCACCAGAACCTGGGCTTTTCTTAGTTGGTAAGTTTTTCATTATGTTTTCAATTTTGTTGATTGATATTAGTTTTATAATTTTAGGTCATCTTCATTCATCTTTGATAATTCGTATGTACCTAGGAATCTGTCCATTTCTTCTATATTTTTCATTTACTTTTTTGTCTGAGAAATGTCTGTTCATTTCAGATGCCCATTTTTGAGTCAGCTCTTTATATTTTGGGGGGGTCTGATTTATTTGAGTTCTTTATATATTCTTAGTAAGTAGACCTTTGGCTGAGGAACAGCTGGTAAAATTTTTTTCCCACATTGTAGGTTGTCTCTTGGCTCTGTGGGTGGTTTTTCTTGCAATACAGAAGCTTTTTAATAAGATGAGATCCCAGCTATTGATTCTTTGTGCTAGTTTCTGTGCTACTGAGGATTTGTTCATAAAGTCTTTTCCTATGCCAATGTCTTTGAGAGTTCTACGTAACTTATCTTCCAGCAAGTTTAGTGTTTCTTTTTAATATTTAGATCTTTAATCCACTTCAATTTTAGTTTAGTGCATGGTGAAAGATAGGGGTCTAGTTTTAATCTTTGGCAGGTTGAAATCCAGTTTTCCAACACAATTTATTGAAGCAGCTATCTTTCCTCCACAGAGGATGGTTGACACCTTCATCAAAGACAAGGTAGCTGAGTATGTCTGCAGTTCTTTCTGCATCCTCTAATTTGTTTCACTGATCCTTGAGTCTGTTTCTTTATCAATGCTGTTTTTATCAGAGTGGCTTTGTAGTATAGTTTCAAGTTGGAGATTGTGATACCCCCTGTCATGTCTCTGTTGCCTAGAATGGCTTTTGCTATTCTAAGTCTCTTATGGTTCCAAATGAATTTTTGGATAGTTTTCTCTAGTTCTGTGAAATATACTATTGGGGTTTCAATCGGGATTGCATTGAATCTGTATAACAATTTTGGAAGTATGGCCATTTTCACTATGGTGGTTCTTCCTAGCCAAGAGCAGGAGATGTCTTTCCACTTCCTTATATCCTCTTTGATCTCTCTTTTCAGAGTGCTGTAGTTTTCAGTGTAGAAGCCTTTTGCTTACTTTGTTAGATTGATTCCTAGATATTTTATTTTTTAGGATGTTATTGTGAAAAGTATTGTTTCCCTAATTTCATCTCAGTGAGTCTGTTATTTGTGTACAAGAAGACTATTGATTTTTGAGTGTTGATCTTGTATCTAGCTACTCTGCTGAATCTGTCAACTAAGTCTTTTGGCAGAGTTTTTGCGTCTTCTATGTATAGTATCATAACATCAGCAAATAATGACAGTTTAAGTTCTTCCTTCCTATTTTTATTACTTTAATTTCTTTCTCTTGTCTAATTGCTATGTTTCCAGAACTATATTGAACAGGTGTGGTGATAGTGAGCATCCTTGCCTTATTCCTGATTTTAACTTGTAGGTTTTCATTTTCTGGCCATTTAATATGATGTTGGCTGTTAGTTTTTCATAGATAGCCTTTATCAAATTGAGGTAAAAACTATCTATTCCCATTTTCTACAGGTTTTTTATCATGAATGGGTGTTGAATTTTGTCAAATGCCTTTTATGCATCTATTGAGATGATCATATGGTTTTTTCCGTGATTCTGTTAATATAGTGTATTACATATATTGATTAATGTATGTTGAACCATCCTTGCTTCCCTGGAATAAATCCAACTTGGTCAGGGTGTTTGATCTTCTTGATGAACCTCTTCTTGATGAACCTCTGTATTCTGTTTGCCAATATCTTAATGAGGAATTTTGCATCTATGTTCATTAAGGAGATTGGCCTGTAGTTCTCATCTTTGGTTGGGGTTTTCTCTGACTTTGGAATCAAAGTAACACTTGCCTCTAGGACTGAATTTGAAAGTATTGCTTCCCTTTTGATTTCACTGAAAAGTTTAAACAGTAGTGGTAATAGTTCTTCTCTAAAAGTTTTGTAGAATTCAACATTGAAGCTATCAGGACCTGGGCTTTTCTTCACTGGTAAACTTTACATTTTCAATTTTATGGATTGTAATCGAGGTGTTTCAAATTTTTTTATCTTCTTTGTTCAACTTTGGTGATTCATTGTATCTAGAAATCTGTCCATTTCTTCTGTTTTTTCCATTTTATTAGAATACATGTTCTCAAAGTAGGTATTGATGATCCTCTTGATTTCTGCTGGATCTTCTGTGATTTCACCTTTTTTTTTCCTAATTGCATGGATTTCAGCCTTTACTTTTTTTGATGTTTGCCTAAGGGTTTGTCAATTTTGTTTATTCTTTTGAAGAACTCTTTGCTTAATTGATTTGTTTTGTATCATTCTCTTAGTCTCCATTGCATTGATTTTTGCTCTGATCTTTATAATTTCCTCCCTTGTATGAGCTTTGAGTTTGTCCTGCTCTTCTTTTCCTAGAAACTCAGATTCATCATTAGGTTGTTTGGGCTCACTCTATTTCCTAATATGAGTATTCACTACTATAAATTTCCCTCTTTGTCTCTCTTAATCAGTGTTGGTTTGAAATCCATTTGACCTACAAAGAGAATTGGTACTCCTGCTTTTTTGGGGGGATTCCTGTATTGTTTTCTACCCTTTAACTTTCACTCTATGAGTGTCTTTTTTAATTAAGACCACTACATCCTTAAAAAGAAAAAACCCCAATGAACACCAAACCAGCACTGCAAGGAATTCTAAACAATATCCTAGAAAAGGACAACGAAATTCACAATAACATGAGGCCCAACAGACCAAATCAAATAGGCAAGGCAAGAAACTAAAAGGAGATGGGAGAAAAAGTAAAAAGAGTCAACAAATGGACAACAACATGACAAGAATAAGTCAAAATATATCAGTTGTAACCATCAATGTTAATGGCCTCAATTCACCAATCAAGAGAAACAGATTGGCAGAATGGATTAAGAAGCAAAATCCAACAATATGTTGTATACAAGAAACACATCTAGTGCAAAAGGAAGTCCATAGACTGAAAGTGAAAGGATGGAAAACAATTCTCCATGCATCAGGAGTCCAGAAAAAAGCAGGGGTAGCAATCTTATTCTCAGATAAAGTAAATTTCAAACCAAAACTCATTAAGAGAGACAAAGAAGGACACTACATCCTTGTAAAGGGAACAATTCAAGAGGAAGAGCTGACAATCATAAACATATATGCACCAAATATAAATGCCCCCAACTATATAAAACAAATATTAAGTAACATGAAAAACCAAATAAGCACTAATACAATTGTAGTGGGGGATTTAAATACCCCACTATCACAAATTGACAGATCTACTAGGCAGAAAATCAACAATGAAATAATAGAACTGAACCAAGCTTTGGAACACATGGACTTAATAGATGTTTATAGAGTATTCCACCCCCAAAAACCAGAATATACATTCTTTTCGGCTGCACATGGATCATTCTCCAAAATAGACCACATACTGGCTCACAAAACAGGTCTAAATAAATGCAAAAAAATTGAAGTCATCCCCTGTTTATTATCAGATCATAGTGCAATCAAACTAGACATCAATAGCACAAGAAACTATAGAAACTTCACAAGCACATGGAAACTGAACAACACTCTCCTAAACAATCAATGGATTACAGAGGAAATTAAAGAAGAAATTAGACAGTTTTTACAAATAAATGAGAATGCCAATACAACATACAGGAATCTTTGGGACACAATGAAAGCAGTTCTACGTGGAAAATTCATAACATTGAATGCCCACACTAGGAAAACAGAGCGGGCTCAAATAAACAACTTAACGATGAAACTTAGACTCCTAGAAAAACAAGAGCAAGAAAAACCCAAAGCTCGAACAAGAGAGGAAATTATAAAGATCCGAGCAGAAATCAATGCAATTGAAATTAAGAAAACGATACAAAAAATAAATGAAACAAAGAGCTGGTTTTTTGAAAGAATAAATAAAATTGACAAACCCTTAGCTAATCTTATCAAAAAAAGGAAAGAAAAGGCTCAGATCCATGCAATTAGGAATGAAAAAGGCGAAGTCACAACAGATCCGAAAGAAATCCAGAGGATCATGAACACCTACTTTGAGAACCTGTACTCTAATAAAATGGAAAACACAGAAGAAATGGACAGATTTCTAGATACTTATGAATTACCAAAGTTGAACGAAGAAGATAAAAACATTTTAAACACCCCAATCACAATCAGTGAAATTGAAAATGTAATTAAAAACTTACCAACAAAGAAAAGCCCAGGCCCTGATGGATTCACTGCTGAATTTTACAAGACATTTAGAGAAGAACTACTACCATTACTCTTCAAACTTTTCAATGAAATTGAAAGAGAAGCTATACTTCCAAATTCATTCCTGGAAGCAAGTATCACTCTGATTCCCAAACCAGAGAAAGATACAACCAAAAAGGAGAACTACAGACCAATCTCCTTAATGAATATAGATGCAAAAATCCTTAATAAGATACTAGCAAACAGAATACAGAGGATTATTAAGAAGATCATCCATCATGACCAAGTCGGATTTATTCCAGAGATGCAAGGGTGGTTCAACATACGAAAGTCAGTGAATGTAATACATTATATTAACAAAGTCAAGGACAAAAACCATATGATCCTCTCAATAGATGCAGAAAAAGCATTTGATAAAATTCAACACCCATTCATGATAAAAACCCTGCAAAAAATTGGAATAGATGGTCTATACCTCAATTTAATAAAGGCTATTTATGAAAAACCATCAGCCAACATCATATTGAATGGCCAAAAACTGAAAACCTTCATGTTAAAATCAGGAACAAGACAAGGATGCCCACTATCGCCACTTCTCTTCAATATAGTTCTGGAAACATTAGCCACAGCAATTAGACAAGAGAAAGAAATTAAAGCAATAAAGATAGGAAAGGAAGAAGTTAAACTATCATTATTTGCTGATGATATGATACTCTACATTGAAGATCCAAAAAACTCCACCAAAAAACTTCTAGACTTAATTGACAGATTCAGTAAAGTATCTGGATACAAGGTGAATACCCAAAAATCAATAGCCTTTCTATACACAAATAACAGACAGACAGAAAGAGAAATAAGGGAAAAAATTCCTTTTACAATAGCATCCAAAAAAATGAAGTATCTAGGAATCAATCTAACAAAAGAAACAAAAGATCTCTACACTGAAAACTACAGCACTCTGAAAAAAGAAATCGAAGAGGATATAAAAAAATGGAAAGATATCCCCTGCTCCTGGGTAGGAAGAATCAACATAGTGAAAATGGCCATACTACCGAAACTGCTATATACATTCAATGCAATGCCAATTGAAATTCCAACACTATATTTCACAGAACTAGAAAAAAGAATCCAAAAATTCATTTGGAACCACAAGAGACCTAGAATAGCAAAAGCCATTATAGGCAACAGTCACATGGCACCAGGTGTAACAATTCCCAATTTGAAACTATACTACAAAGCCACTGTGATAAAATCAGCATGGTACTGGCAAAGAAATAGGCCTGAGGATCAATGGAACAGACTGGAAGACACAAAAACAAATGCAGATGTACTCAGCTACCTCATCTTCGACAAAGGAGCTCACCATCCTCAGTGGAGGAAAGATAGCCTCTTTAATAAATGGTGTTGGAAAAACTGGATATCAACCTGTCACAGATTAAAATTAGACCCTTATCTTTCGCCATGCACTAAATTAAAATCCAAATGGATTAAAGATCTAAATATTAAAACAGAAACATTAAACTTGCTGGAAAGTAAGTTAGGCAGAACTCTGGAAGACATTGGTATAGGAAAAGACTTTATGAACAAATCCTCAGTAGCACGGGAACTAGCAGAAAGAATCAACAACTGGGATCTCATCTTACTAAAAAGCTTCTGTACTTCAAAAGAAACCATTAGCAGAACTAAGAGACAATCTACAATGTGGGAAAAAATTTTTACCAGCTGTACCTCAGACAAAGGACTATTATCAAGGATATATAAAGAACTCAAAACAATCAGTCCCCCCAAATATAAAGACCCGATCCAAAAATGGGCATCCGAAATGAACAGACATTTCTCATACAAAGAAGTGAAAGCAGCAAGAAAATATATGAAAAAATGTTCCACATCACTGGTCATTCGAGAGATGCAGATGAAAACAACACTGAGATTCCACCTCACCCCACAAAGAATGGCTGCTATCAAGAAATCACACAATAACAAATGTTGGCGGGGTTGTGGGGAGAAAGGAACCCTCCTCCATTGTTGGTGGGAGTGCAGATTAGTGCAACCACTATGGAAATCAATATGGAGATACCTCAAAGAGCTTGGACTGGAGGTTCCATTTGACCCAGCCATCCCTCTGCTGGGTATCCTTCCAAGAGAACTAAAATAATCATATCACAGAGAAGTATGTGCACCCATGTTTATAGCGGCACAGTTTGTAATAGCTAAAACTTGGAAACAACCTATTTGCCCATCCGTTGGAAACTGGATAAAGAAGTTGTGGTTTTTCTATAAAATGGAGTATTACTCAGCCATAAAGAGCGAGAGAATAGATTCATTCATAGGAAAATGGATACATATTAAAGATATACTCCTAAGTGAAATAAATAAGTCACACATGTGTAAATAAGAAAAAAAAAAAAGAAAAAACCCAAGAGGAACAGATGACAATCATAAATGTATATGCACCAAATAGTAGCCCAGCACCACTCCAGAAGATGTCTTCCTTTCCATTCAGCCTCTCTAGAGAGAATCCTCAGCAAGCCAAAATGGCAGTGCTATTCATAGGCTCAGGCATTGTTCTCTCTGAAGATTTTTGTTATTCTTGTTCTTGTTCTTATTCTTACTGATGACAATGATGATGTTTAAGTAGAAGAAACTGTATCCTCAGAAACTACACTTAAGGCACAAAGTTCAAAGATAATTTGAGTAACTGTCATACAAGGCACACACTGTCTTACTTTTAAAATGTCTCACTGTGGGGCCTGGGATTTATCTCAGTGGTGCCACCACCTGTCTCACAAGTGCAAAGTCCTGAGTTCAATCCCTGGTACCAAAAAAAAATAAAAAAATAAAATAAAATGTATCACTGTAAATAAAAGTCATTTTAAAATGAAACATGTATCTTCAACATCTTGAAAGGCAAATGTAGCGCCTCTGTACTCGGAATGTAAAACTTGTAAAAACCTGGTTTTTGCTGGTTCATATGTAAGGTCAGGGTCACATCTAGACCTAGGTTTAAAATTTTACACACTACTAGAATTACCTTGAGGTATCAATGTAGAATTAACTTTAGATGTCAACAATTTGGATTGCAGGCCATGGAAAAATGTTTGACACAGGTATTTTCTTGGTGACATTACAAATATGGGTAACAAGTGCCAGTGATCTTCTGTTTGACTTTATCAGACACACAATATAGGAAGAGGTAAGAAAAAGTAGGTAGGGAACAAGAACTAAAATTTTTAGTACTTATTAAGTGGCAAACACTTTCCTTTATTTTTATTTAATATTTTTAATAACCACATAAAGCAATTAATTTAAATCCCTCCTGGACAAAACCAGACTAAGGCTTGGAGAGGTTAATTGATTTCTCCAAAAGTAATACAGTTGTTCAGTGGCAGGTCTAATTTTCTTTCAGCTGTTGCATGACAAGACCTAACCATATCCTACCCTATGATCAGGAAATGTGTGGCTCCATATGATTTTTTAATTCTGAGATATTCAGAAATAAGAGACAGAGAGCTGAAATAGCTCAATTGGGAGAGCAGTAGACTGAAGAAATCAGAAATGACTTCCCCTCACACATCTCACATAAGTTTCATTTATACTCTAACTTATACTAGGCTGACCTTGGCCAACATTTCTACAGAAGCCAGGCCTGATAGCTTTTTTGAGAAAAGGGGTGTAATAAAAAGATGAAAAGGCAAGACACTCAGAAACCAGGCCCTTTTCCCAAAACCACAAAGGCAAATTCCCACTGGAGTCAGGACAGGAGCTTAGGCGTTCATCTGGATGTACAGCAAATTCACAGAGTGTTTCATTACTTCTTAAACAACATATCCAAGAGTCAGAATGATCCTTACTGGAACCATCCCCTAAAGACACAAACCCACCCAAAAGTATCCCACATCTACAAACAAAGTGTGAATTGGTTAAGAAGCAGCTTAGCTACTCCTCTTCAAGTACAAATCCCTGGGTCTTTAGCCCTGTTCAGCTCCAGATCGGCTCCTGGACTAAGTCATATCATTCCAGACTTAGTCTAGGTATAAGCCACCACAGTCCCCTCCTTCTTTCTGTTTCTTCGGGAGGATGGTAAGTGTCAGGCAGGGGCTGCTCACTTCCTGCTACAGTCTTCACATATATGTGGGCTTCTTGTGCTCCTGTTGTATTCTTCATATGTGTAGGTGACCTCCTAGGATTCTTGAGAAAACAAACAGATTTTTTGAAAATACCCTTCAGAGACTTCTACTGCTGTCCAAGTTGAAGTAATATGACCATATTCACCCTCCCACCTGAAATAACCAAAAACCAGGGGGAAAGTGAAACAATAGTTTTAAAGACACTGTACATCAAATGAGGAAGGACAAGTGATATGGAGAGACAGAAAACAAAGTAAGGAGAGATTTGTAATTGCTGACCTGACAGCCTTTGGGAAATTTTCAGGTCATGTAATTCTCTTTTGCTTATTAACATAGTATCTCTTTACCCATTTTTTAATGTTTAATCTACTTGAATCTTTGTATTTAAAGTGGAGTTTTGTAGACATCATATATTTAGATTTGGCTTTTATAACGAATCTGAATATCTCTGCCTTTTAATTGGGGATATTTATATCATTTACATTTAATATGATTACTGATATGGTTGAGTTTAAATCTATTGTTATGGTTCAAATCCAAAGTGTCCCCCCAAAGGGTTATTGTATTAAAGTCTTGGTTGCCATCTGATGGGATGTGGAAAACTGATTAGATCATGAGGGCTCTAGCTTCACCAAGTGGATTAGTTCATTAACTGCATGGACTCTTAGGAGGTAGGCCCTAGTTAGAGGGAGTAGGCCCGAGGGGGTGTGCTTTTGAAGGATATATCTTGTTCCCAAGCTCTTCCTCTCTGATTGCCTTCCCTCCTTCTCTGTTCCTCAGGTTCCAGTAAGGTGAAAGCATTGCTGCACCTCACCTTCTCACTAGGATGTTTTGCTTTACATTAGGCCCACAACAGTGAAACCAGCTTACCATGAACTGAAATCATGAAACAAAATAAACTTTTCTTCCTTTCAGTTGCTATTCTTGAATATTTTTCCATTAACAACGCAAACCAGACTAATATGCTACTATCTTGCCATTTGTTTTCTACATGTTCTGTCTGTTCATCTTCTCTAAAACCATTCTCTGCCTCATTCCATATAGGTTTTAGAAGAACTTTACTAAATTTCATGAAAAAAATTAGGATTTGTATTGGAATCACATTTTTCATATTATTATATATTTCAATAAGTGAACCACCAAATTGTAATGTTTGACATCTTTATGACATTAAGTCTTCCTGCCTAGGAACATAATTTATCATTCTCACTTTTCAGGAATTTATTGTTGTTTATTAAAGTTTTATTTCCATAAAAGGATTACATTTTTTTTAGATTTATTCTTCAGTATTCTAAATATTTCTATCACTGCTGCAAAATGGTATTTTATACATTTTTTAATTTATTGTTATTGTTAAGAACTGTACATTACTTTTCTATATTAATTTTTTGATCCAGTTAACTTGTTAAAATATCTTGTTAATTCTGATAACTTATCTGTAGACTATTTGGCTTTTCTATGTAGATGAACATATCTTGTACAATAAATGACAACTGTGTTTCTTCCTATTTAAGACATACATTTTCTTTTTCTTATCCTACTCTAATGTCAAGGATCTAAGATACAATACTGAATAGAAGTGATGAATATCTTACATTTATTTCTGATCTTGATGAGAAAGCTTTCAACATTTTATCATTGCGGTGACATTTGCTGTAATGTTTTTAAAAGATTGTCAACTTTCAAGTTAAGAAGTCCCTACTCTAGTTTGCTAAAAGTTCATATCACGAAGTGATTTTTAGATTTTCCGCATCCCTAGAGATAGTCACACAGTTTTTCCTTTTTCATTTGTCTGTGAAATAAGTAACATTAAGTTGATTTTCTACTATTAAATAAACCTTGAACTCTTGCCTGGCCAATAAAATTACACTGGGAACCACCTCTGAGCTTCTTCTGTTCTCCTTCCTTCCATGTGCACTCACATCATAAATCTGTATATGAAAAGCCTTAAACCCCTTAGCAGTGTCACTGTATGAATCATATATAGAGATTATAATCAAACATTCTTACTTCAGATATCGTGGGATTGTCATAGATTTCTGAAATTTCACATGGTCTCTCACTTTCCTAAAAAAAAACAAAAAAATGGGGTTGCGTCATTTGACCATAACCATGATCAAAATCAGTGGTTCTTAATCCTGAATGCACACTGGAATCACCAGGAAGCTTTAAAAGCAAAACAAATAAGAAACAGATAATTAACCCTGCATACAAAACAAACTCAAGAAACATCATTATGAGTTACTCAAAAATAATACAGAATTGACAGTATGAAAAAGTAGGTGGGAGCAGAGATAAAACAAGATTGACCACGAGTTGATAGTTGGATTCCCTGAAATATTCTTTTCTACTTAATGTGTGTGTAAAATGAGAGTAATTCCAGAGCTCCAGCGGTGCACTCAGCACACAGTACTTATATAAAATTAGAGCAATCCCCTTTATCCAAGGTTTTGCTTCACTCAACTTTAGTTACCCAGTGGTCAAATGGGGTCTGAAAATTTTAATAGAAATTCCAGAAATAAACAATTCATAAAAGTTTTAAATTGCCATTCTGATTTTGAATAGCGCGACGGATGTAACCCATCCTGCTTCATTCTGCCCAAGAAGTGAATAATCCCTTTGTTCAGTGCACTCATCCTCTATATGCTACCCACCCTATGTCAGTTGAGAAACAACAAACCACATTCACAGAAGTTTTATTATAGTATGTTGTTATAATTTTTCTATTGTTGATATCTTACATGTGTAATTTACAAATTCAATTGTATCACGGGTATGTGTACACTGCAAAAAAAGTAATATGTATAAGATTCAGTACTCCACATTGTGAAGCATCCATTGGAAGGTATTGGAATGCAAACTTTGTGAATAACAGGGGACGACTTGTCTAATTAATTTAAAAAGTAACATCAAAGCCACAGATCTATCATCCAGAAATTCTAATTAAATTGGTATTGGTGGTTGGTGTTTTATGGCTTCCTAAATGATTTTAGAGTACACTGAAGACTGAGAAACTATTATATATAGAAC
>NW_022900920.1:1062574-1078987 GCF_012274545.1 Fukomys damarensis
TTTCACACAATTTTTTTTTTTTTTTTTTTTTTGGTACCAGGGATCGAACTCGGTACCTTGCATTTATGAGGCAGGCAGTGGCACCACTGAGCTAAATCTCCAGCCCTTCCCGTGGTACTGGGGATTGAACTCGAGTGCTTGCAATTGGAGGCAGGCACCGGAACCACTGAGCTAAATCCCCAGCCCCACAATACTTCTTAATATGTTTAAAGTTTACAAGTTGCCCAAACATCTTTATATGAGATTGTTGTCGTGGCTTACATCCAAATGTTCCACCAAAACTTCATGTGCACATAGGTGGGGCTTTGGGGAGGAGGCTAGATCATGGATGTGTGGTATTGGATCATGAATGTGATAAGTGGATTTAGTCTACTGATTGGTTTAAAATAGCTCTGGGGTGTAGATAATGCCACCCTGGGTAGGGTGGCACAACCAATAGGCTTGTAGCCTGAATGGAATAAAAAGGAAAAGGGAAGCAAGTGTTCTGCCGCTGAGATACAGCTTTTCATGATGCCTGCTTTTGTTTGTTGTTTTCTGGGTTTTTGTTTTGTTTTGTTTTGTTTTCTTGACACAAGATCTTGCTATGCAGGTCAGATGGCCTTGAACACACTGTGTAGCCCAGGATGGCCTTGAACTCACAATGATCCCTGCGCCTCCCAAGTGCTAGGATTACAGGCAAGTGCCACCATGCCTGGCTGATAGCTGTTTCTTAATTGAACTGACAAGAGCATAGAAAATGTTAAGTTACATGTCCAGAACCATGTAAATCATAAAATGATAGAGCCAGGATTAGAAGCTAGCTTTTGTATCTCTCTATTAACACTCACTAGTGTGAAAGCAACCATGTATATTTATAAATAGAATATGAAATGAGAACCCAGAGCCTACTTAAAACAGTTCAGTAATAACCATAGAGCTTTGCTGGATATTGGTCTGCATGGGAATGGTCACCCAAGGGATCTAGCATTGGAGGATGAGGGATAGATAGACATTCCTTTGTAAATTCTGAATGCTCAGACCACAGGGAAAAGATGTGGTCTGGACATACCCCTGCCTCCCCCAGGTACTTGTCTCTTATCTTTTCTAACTTCACTTCTGTGCTCTGTGTGAACTCTGGGCTGTTTTCTCCCCCTCAACTTAGAAAATACACTCACTGTACAGACATGTTTGCCATGTCAACAAACACCTTTCCACTACTGTTGTCACCCAACATGCCATCTGTTGCCAGGAATATCCTCACGTGACCTGCGAGTTGTATGCAAATCGGCTTTCTGGTGCAGAATTTAAACTGAAACTGAAAAGGAAATACGGCATAGGGACTTCTACCACATTTTCCTCAGGCAATAACACCGACCCTCTATTCTGATACTTTAAGCTCAAAAGCCAGTTAACTGAAAATTGATTCCTACTACATATCTAGATCTGAAAGACCTGGTAATCACCTCAGCGGACTCACTGCTTCTTCTTCTTCTTCGGTGAACAAAAGTAAATAGTAAGGCTACCAGCAGGGCTGTGGCCACCAAGGATGGGATGCCTGCTGCTAATCCAACAGAGGGCCCACAGTCCTGGCACAGAGAGAAAAACAGAGTCAGGGGAAGTTCAGATTCTTTATTACTCAAGGAAAATTTTAATAGATTAAAAAATAAAACAAAAATCTGCACAGACTATACATGTCATATACCAAATCAAAAGAAATGAAATACTGTGGAAAACAAAAACTTTTTAACATATATAACAAATGACTTGCTGTCCTAGGACTTAATTTACATAGTAGTTTTTGTTTGTTTATTTTTGTTCTTTGTAGTACTGGAGAATGAAGCCAGAGACTTCACACCGGGGTGCATTCCTGGCCATTTATTTTTTGGTTTTGGGGTTTTTTTGTGTGTTTTTTTAACTTTTGAATCATATAGTTTATTTTCAGTTTTTGTATGCCAGAATTTGTTTTATAAATATTGTAAGTTTTAATTCATCTTTGAAAAAAAGGATGCTTATTCTTTATTGAATACAAAGTTTAATAATTTATGTGATCTGTTAATAACTAAATAAAAATCAATATTTTGAATTTTCTCTATTTCTATTTTTATTATGGAGATTGCTGTTATATTTTGTTTTGCGGGGGAGCTCATTTGTATTTTTTTTTCCTCATCAAGTTTATTGGTACATTTTAGGTATACAGTACAGTTACATTCATTATTGGGATTTTGTATCTCTACATGACAGGTCTTGGTTCTCATTTTTTTCCCTTGTCCATGCCCTCTCTTCACCTGCTCCTACCCTCCCCATTTACAAATACTTTATTTCCATTTTTTCATTTTCTCATATTTTTTCTTTTCCCTTACTACTTTCCCCTAGCCTTTCCATTTCCCCTACCTTTAGCCCTTTGCTTCCTATTTCACATTGTCAATTATATCATTAGGATCTTCTGTACTATTATAGTTTTTCACACCAGAGAAACTACTTGGTATTTACATGTGTGACTTATTTATTTCACTTAGGAGTATATCCTCAATATTCCTATGAATGTTTCTAATTTCTCATTCTTTATGGCTGAGTAATACTCCATTTTATAGAAAAACCACATCTTCTTTATCCAGTTTCCAACTGATGGGTGAATGGGCTATTTCCAAGTTTTAGCTATTACAAACTGTGCCGCTATAAACATGTGTGTGCATATATCACTGTGGTATGATTCTTTTAATTCTTTTGGAAAGATACCCAGCAGAGGGATGTCTGGGTCAAATGGAACCTCTAGTCCCAGCTCTTTGAGGTATCTCCATATTGATTTCCACAGTGGTTGCACCAGTCTGCACTCCCACCAACAATGGAGAAGGGTTCCTTTCTCCCCACAACCCCACCAACATTTGTTATTGTGTGATTTCTTGATAGCAGCCATTCTTTGGGGGTAAGGTGGAATTTCAGTGTTGTTTTCATCTTCATCTCTCGAATGACCAGTGATGTGGAACATTTTTTCATATATTTACTTGCTGCTTTTACTTCTTTGTCTGAGAAATGTCACTATATTAACAGAGTCAAGGACAAAAACCACATGATCCCAGCCATTTATTTAGGTGCAGAGTCTTGCTAAAATATTGAGTTATCTGGGCTATGCTCAAACTTGCAATTTTCCTGCCTCAGTGTCAGAGTGAAAGGGTTACAGGTGTACACCCAGTTGTTTAAGTCCACTGGAAAGAGTGATAATCTAGTAGAAAAGTGGACAAACCGATCTGAAGAAGCTTTCCCAGGAACAGAAACACTAATGTCTCAACACAGGAGAAGCTGAGGCATAAATCAGCACAACAATTAGAGGCTGTGTTTACTTAGCAGTCCAGAAAAAGTAAAAGCTTTTATTATATCCAACACCATTTTGATACAATTTTTAAGTTGTTTACATTAAATGTATTAACTGATTTTCACAAACCCACTTTGCTTTGATTTGGGTAAAAATAGTCATGGTTATAGCCACGGAAATTTTCAGATTTGCAGATTTTCTAGGATTACTGATGACAATCTGCAGAATCTCTAATAAATGCATAACACATATAATGCTGGATTCTCTTTCCCTTTTTGAGGATATGATTTTATGGAAAAGTAATAAAACTCTATAAGCCAGATTCTCTTCAACTCTCTGTGTGACTACTTATACTGAAATCTCACACTTTACATAAGTATTGTCTGTTTTTCATTATCACAATACAAATATAAGGTTTATATTCTTTTGTTCCTGGCTTCTTTTACTCAGTCCTTTGTGAAATCTCTCTGTGATTTTTATGTTCTCCCTTGGTTTTGAGCCTAGGCAATCATAAGAATAATTTTTGAGCCAGGTTCTGGATTCTGGGATTCACAAATCAATATCAAATTTTAATCCTCAAAAAAAAAATGTATGAGAGACGTAGACCATTATTTTTCCCCGATTTATAAAGGATGCAGAGAAGGGTTGGTACTTTAAGTGATACTTACTGCTTCTTTCCCATCTGTAACAACTGGAAAGGAAGTCTGTATGAAAAAAAAAAAAAACACAGGAAATATATATTCTATCAAAGGTTAAGATATAATGCCTGAACTTTACTCCTTGGGTCAACTATTAACAACTACCAAATGGAAATGTGTCTGGTTGCTTCCCAGGTAAGAACTGAAATGAAATTTGGCTATAAGTAAAAAGAATTGTAAAATTCAGGTCTTTATTATTGACATCTTTATTACTTACTTTGTGAATTTTCCACAACACATTTTACATTTCAAAAAGATTTTCCCTGCCCCTCCATACCTCTCCCAAAATACTTTGACTATAAGGGAAACAAATACAGATATTGGAATAAGGCCGTTAAAGAAAAGCTTTTTCAAATATATAATGAAGCATGTGGCACAGCTGTGAATTAGTAATACTCCTGGAAATAAGACCACGTTGAATGAATACATTATGTGGTTCTGGTTCACATCACTCAAGGATGGGGACTGGATTTCCTCCGTTTCTGGGATAGTAAGGCAAATCTTGCCTTCGTAAGTAACTCTAAGGGAACAGAGTTCTATATGAGCAGCCAACTACGTAAACTATGCTCTGTAGTGACACGTAGGCTTAAAAGTGCTGAAAATGTAGCTCAGTAGTAAAGCATTTGCTAGCATGTACATGGTCCTGGGTTTTATCCCTAGCACTAGGGCAGAAAAAAGCACAGATACTGGGCTTGAAGTGCCTTCAATGATGTTCTCATTTTTCTACTCACAAGCCAAGGAGCCTCATTTCTTCATCTACATAGGAACAGTAGTAACAATGCTCTAAGGTCGTTGTAGGGTCAAATGGGCGCCAGAAGTAATGGGTTTTGTTATCCCTTAAATTTTTACAAAGCTCTGGTCAAGGTTGCTATTTATTTAGTCCTCTCAGCAATCTCAAGTCCCAGAACCTTTTAACAATTACTATATCGGCCGGGCATGGTGGCACACGCCTGTAATCCCAGCACTTGGGAGGCTGAGGCAAGAGGATCTCTGCAAGTTCGAGACCAGCCTGGGCTATATAGTGAGTTCCAGGTCAGTCACAAGTACACAGTGAGACCCTGTCTCAAAACAAAACAAAACAAAAAAACAAAAATAAAAATCAAAAAACAATTACTATCTCTATTTTACCAATAAAAAAAGAAACAGCAAAACAAAACAGACCTCAGAGAAGTTTTGGCACTTGTTCAAGACTCCACAGATACCGATGAATCTAACCTGAGCTTGTATGTTTGGATTCCATGCCCAGCCTCTACCAGGAAGACAGAGATGTGATAACCAGGGATTGACACGTGGTGGTTAAACATTACACTTTCACCTAAACATAATTTCCTCACCCCACCCCCATATTACTTTAACCCTGCATCTATCTTATATGTTTTATTTTTAAGGGTGGTGCAAAGAGCCAGCTATCATTTAACGTATGATATTCTATTTTCAGCTGCAGAAATGTACTCGGGCTGGCTTTGACAAAAAGAGAAAACTAAACTAAATAGGGAAGAGGATAACATAGGATGTGAATGCACCTCACGGAGCTCAAGAACAGGTAGGAAGCTTGTTTTCCAGGTAGAACCAGAGGCCGGAATGGGGAACTTGTCAGAATGAAGCCACCCCTCTCTCTCTCTCTCTCTGTCTCCTAAAAAGCACAGTTTTTTTTCTGTGCCTTTCTTTACATGTTCACTTTCTCTCTCCCTCTTTCTCTCTCTCTCTCTCTCTCTCTCTCTCTCTCTCACACACACATCTCTCTCCACACACACACACACACACACACACACACACACACATATATTACATATATATAACTTTTTCTGCTCTCGTGAGTAATTGTTAATGATACCAACTAATGCTTATGGAGCAACTAATATATACCAGGCTATTCAAACATTTCCCATATTGATTCATTTATTCTTTACAACAGCCAGTGAAGGAAGAGGAACTTAAAAGAATTAAGATGTGTTATGTACAAGCACCAACTCCCCATGATGAATGTAATCATTATGTACTGCAAACATATACTAATAAAAATTTTTAAAGTTTTTAAAAAAATAACCAGTGAAGCAGGACTATGGTTCCCATTTTACAGATGAGAAGAGAAAGGCACAGAGAGGTGAGGTGACTTGTGTGAAGTCAAACAGCTCTATGTGGAAGACTTGAGCTGTCTTTCCTAGGACCTGTGCTCCTACCCACTGTGCTACCCTGCCTCAAGGTCAAAGGCAGCAGCCCAACTCAGTTTTTCACACTTAAGTGTTCAGGATGGCCCAGCAAGGAGCGACTTGTCTATGTCACCCTCCAAACTCCCTACAGAAATTGTACTTCCAGGTTTCCACCTCTCCCCTTTCCCAGTCTTTTCCACTCTACTGCTAGGCAGAATGACCACCATTGCTGCCCAGGATGTAGGATGTTCTGTACTGAAGTAGATGGTCTTAGGCAAATAGGGTGGTGGGTCCCCCACAGGTTCAAAACAGAGAAGGGCCACTCCTCAGAGAAATGAGCTGTTCACCACGATGACATTCAAAACGTGACATCCTCAGAGCCACGGACCCCTGCTGTCCCCATCGATGGCTTCTCTGTGTTATGTTGATGATAGGCCAATCCAGGATGAGACAAAGCCTGTGTTTCAGGGGACCCACAGGGTTTCAGCAGCCAGGGGTAAGTCATAGCAGCAAGTAAAGGAAACACTTTGGCAAATAAGGAAAGGGATGGGAAATCTGTCTGCAGACAATGGGAAGAGGCAATTCGGGGAGGTTCAGAAAGCAAGGGAGGAGCAGAAGGCAGGGGACCACCCCAGGCAGGGTATCTAGGACACAGCTGACCAGGACAGGCCGTTGTGGGCACCAGAATCCCAGCAGTGAGTTACAAGGGTCTTCCTGCCACTCTCTGGACTATGTCCCATGTCAAGTCAAAAAGATCTAGCTTCAACTTCCTCTTTGAATAACCATATAACTTATCCGAAAACTCTGGCATGGTCAAATAACTAAAAAACTGGGCCAGGAAAATCCCTCACTCATTCATGGCATACTTATTGACCAGAAAACAACCTTGGGTGTTAGCACTAACTCTATAAACATGAGAATGGAAGCTGGAAATGCAGCTGTAGACTGAAGCTATTGCCTTCAATAACAAAAAATCTGTTCTTATTTGAAACTATCATAAGGAAGAGCCTTAAAATGTTCATTCATGCTGATCCAATCATTCCCCTGACAGAATACCTACAAAGAAAATAACCTTAATGCAGACAAGATTTATCTATAATGATGTTCATCACAAAATTACTCCTAATTACAATTAATAGTTAAAGAATAATTCATTTAATTAAATGGAGCATGGCTATTTTCAGTTATGGTTATTAAGACTGGTTCAAAATATTTAAGACATAAAATTACATGTAAAACAAGACCACGATAATACAAAGACAACAAAAGTCAAAAGTTACATAAAGTCATATAAGATAGAAGGGGTTACACTAATGTTTTCTGCTAGTGGGAATTCAGGGTTTTTTTTTGTTTTTCTATTTTTTTTTTCAAAATGTACATTTATAATTTTTATAACTGAAAAATTGTTCTCAGCACTCCTCAACTATTCATCATTGCTTTTGTCGGACATTACTGTATAATGGGTAGTTGTTTATATTTAAATACAGTGAATGTTTACATTTAAAACACAGTGAGGCCAGGCGTGGTGGCACAGGCCTGTAATCCCAGCACTCAAGAGGCTGAGGCAGGAAGATCACTGTGAGTTCGAGACCAGCGTGGTCTACATAGTGAGTTTCAGGTCAGTCTCAACCACACAGTGAGACCCTGTCTCAAAAAAAACCAAAACAAAATAAAACCCAGTGAATATTTACATTTTAAAATTAGTACAACAAAAGACACTTTGCCATTAATTCCCCCCAAAAATACTCCCCCCTCACTTCAAACACACTTAGCCCATAATTCTTGGTAATGTGTATGATACAGTAGTAAGTTTTTTTTAATTAAATATTCACCATAAACATATCACTCCTTGTACATCAAGTGTGTGGGACAAAGTTCTAAAATTCTCATGTAAATTCACCCTGGACCTTTCTGCCCTGTCTGAACAAGTTCTGTGTACTCACCGCGTTAGCTGGCAGTGTGAAGTTTAGTGAAAAACCCTGCAAAAGAGAAGAAAGCATTAAAACTCCTAGGAATGGTTGCTGCAGGTCATGACACCTCCCCTAAACTTATCAGCCTGGAGAATTTCACGGAAATTTATTGTTCCCATAGATAGATTCTACCAGCCCCCATCTCTGCTTCCAGTCTTGGCCCCAGAAAATGGAGGGGGAGTAAAAATGCCCGAAGTCATCTGAAGCTTCTCCCTCAGCAACAAGTCAGTACTGGCCCTTCTCCTTCAGGTCTCCGGTACGAGTTAGACTAGGGGACCAGCCAGTAAGGCCCTGGCCTAATGGGCCCTAATCCACAAAGGCAGTAGAGAAACATCACCAGGAACTCAGCAAAGTACTGGAAATTTTCTTTCTCCTGAGGTCCGTTCAGGCCAAGCACTGGGTGAATTTATTTATGCAGTATTTTTTGCTTGGTGTAGGTAAGCCCCCCAAGAGGCACGGTTTAACACCTGAACTGTGAGAGCGTCCCAGGAAAATTAACCTGGAAAAGACCAGATTTCTGTTTGTCCCCCAGTCCGAGCTAGAGATGAACTGGTCGGATGGCAGGGGAGAAGTAACCAGTCTGTACCTCCCCTCCATCTCCTTTCTCTCCTACATGTGGACTCAATATTTAAAGAGTGGAACTCAGCAGGGCACCAAATAGGATGCCTGATTACCTGGGCCACGCTGGACCCAACCAGTGGCCTGTTTTTGCTCCCTGTTCCCATACTATTGATCCAGTTTGGGTTCATTGATGCTTCTCTCCAAAGTTTCTCTTTACCAAGTCTTTTCCCCGCCTAATGAGAGTAATGGGTAGATAAGGCTCTGGTACAGTCAGGGACACTTTCTGGTCCTGGTTCACCTGGGTTGAAGTGATCCTATTTTAACTTCCTAGACTCTGCTTCTTGGATTAGTGGCCACCTACCTGAGCCCTCCTTCAGCCCCAGCCTGCCTGATCAGCAGGACCAGGCCACATTTCATGGCTTAATCTTCTCCAAGGTTAAATTCTGTCTTTCTGAGACTACAGGTTTGCTAAATTTTTAACACTATTGAATATTATCCAATAGGAATATTTTGAAAGACTGAAGAATCCTAAAGAAGCACATTTCACAGCTGATGTGTCTCAAAAGCAATTTTACACCTCAAAGCCTCTTTTGGCAGGCAGAAAATGAGACTCAGGGACTCAACAGAAATGACTTCATGGACAACTGAGAACAGCTAGAGCTTCACTCTGGAAATAAGCCAAATAAACTTGACTTATATGACCCAGATCCAACCTGAAAATGGTTATAGAGCAGACAGTCCCGATATGCACAAAACTGATGAAACCTTTATTTTGGCTTCCTCAGTGGTGAGTTGGAATTCAGTTGGATTGATGAAGGGAAAATTTCCTCTGAATCGAGAATGTTTTAAGCACCTAAAATGTCTACTTCTCTCAAAGATTATGTCCTTTAAGCAAGATAGCCCCATCCAGCCTGTATACTTCAATGGTAACTTTGCCCATTTCTCTGTCTCTTAGCAACAAAACACCTTCTACAAAGATCTCTCAAGAATGGAAATGAACCATGAAAGCCCACACAACTGGTCAGAAGAACCAGGGTCTTCTGGTGACAGCCTCTTTCCACCACTCCACAGGGCTTCCAAACACTCCAGCAGTTTCTACAGATGAGTTAGAGGCGTGGTACACCTCTTCTTCCAAATCGTGCTAGAGCAAGGGGCACGCCAGGGTCTCTTAGTTAAGGGTCCTCTTTCTGCCCTTTATGTTGTGCCAACGGAGCCAACACGTGCCACAATGACCTTTGGTGGCCGTGACTCTGGCTGCAGCTGCCCAAAGCTTATCTCATCAGTGAGTACTGGGCACTGATGTCAGCAGACCCAAGACAAAGCTTTCTTTGGGTGGACAGCAGAGAGGAGAAGCAACAACAAGTGAGCCATTGCATGCATTGTTTATCAATATTTGGATGACGAAGATTTTGGCTAATTTCAGTAAGACATTCCACAGTACAGTGCTCTCATGGGGAGAAAAACACGATACAGTGCCCTTTAGAGATGTAGCTTGGTGGAGTAAAGCAACCCTGGGCTTAGAGCCATCTGATCTGGGCTAAGTGTAGATAAATCACTCAGAATCTTGGGTTTCCGTTACCTCACCGCAAATCTATTCTCCCAGGCTGAGTTTTTCCATCCTTGAAATGAGACACTAGGAGCTTGACCTGCCTGCTCCACCCATATGGTATTTGTGGCGGCTTCTAGAGCTGTCAAACAGCGTGGGGTGTGTGGGATCACGTGGCGTCCTGTTCTTTGAGGCTGGTCAGCACAGAGCTAGGATAGGGAAACCTCTTGAGAAGTTTTATTGTAAGGAATTATAAGCACGAACTAGCAATATTCAATGTTCCAGAATTGGATGCTTATTATTATTAGTCTGAGCTGTGTGCAATCCTTGAGAATGATTCTAAAGGCGCCTGGAGATTCATAGGGGCTAAGTGTCTCTTATTAGGAGTTTGCTGCTTGTGAGGAGAAGGAGGGAGAGATGGGACAATAACTTGCTGTTATCGAGGGTGTGCAGGTAACCAATGCTGTTCTCATAACCTCCGTATGAGGGGAAAGTTATTATTACGACATCACAAGTGTAGAACAAGATAGGTTTCTCTAGGTCACCAGGCTGTAAGTGGTAGAGATCAGGTTAAATCACAGATCTTCCTAACTCCAAAGCTTCTTCTCTGAATAATCTTCCTTTGTTTTTACATTCCACATATAAGATCATGCTGTATTTTTATTTTGGTGTCTGGCTTATTTCCCTGAGAATAGTGCCCTCCAGGTCCATCTGGGCTGTGGAATATCAGTTCTGTAGTCATTCATCCACTGAGAAAACACCACGCTGGTTCCATATTCCTTTAATAAAGCAACGATAGAAGCCCCTTCTGTTCTCCCCCCTAACTAGCAAACACTATTTGATTAAGTCAAAATGTATCATAAGTCAGTAAGAAAGGCGGAGAGTTTCTGATGCAATGTGTGGACATCCATGCTGCTGATAATATAGCAGATGACAGATTGAACAAATAGGAAAGATAAAATTATGATCAGACCTATGGCTTCAACCAGGAAATGAATGTACCTGGAACATCTCCTCTGTGCCTTTGTATGGATAAGGTTAAAAACAAAATCTTTATATCAAAATAAAAGATGAGACCAGCAAATAAACGGGAATTTTTTTTAATTACTATCTTTCACATAAGAAAGTAATTAAAAAACAAGCCACTTCACTTCTTTGTATAGGGGCAGAGTTTGATTGTATTAAGAGACTTGTGATTTAAAGGCCTAGGAATTGGTTTTTATAGAGACAAAGGAAGGTTAATACAAAAAAAAAAAAAAGATTAGCTCTCACTCACCATTTCCAGCAGCCTTCCAAGAACTTCCTCCAGATACTGCAAGCTCCTTTCGTGCTGGTGTTTTGCTTGTGTCTCCCATTCATAGGAACGTCCAACGGGGAGAGCCGGAGAGGGAGGGCAAGAGGTGGTTCCCAGGGAGCTTTGGCAAAGCCATTTATGGTCAGGGGAGTAGCCAAGCACCGGGCCCATCCTTGGGAAGTATAGGCTTCTCTTTCTTGGCCGCTGTATACAGTTTGGGTCGTCCATCCTCTTTGCCTTTGTTTCCTGTCTTTTTTATTTTTCAGGCAGCTTCTTTAATCTCATCAAAGAAGCCACAGCTCCCCTAAGAGCTAAGTGGGCCCTGCACCTAGAAGCTCTTTAGAAATAGTGGGTCACAAGGGCCGAGTCTCCCTGCCCAGCTGACAGGCACCAGCATTAACCACATTACTGGCCCTGATGGTGTCAGCAAGCTACCGGCATCAGTGCAGAGAATGCCCACAGGATGGGGATGACGGAGCCACCCTGTTGGACGTAGGGCTATAGCTGCCACAGTGAACAACACACAGTAGCCCATGAGTGACCTGGTGGCAAGATTGGCCTTCCTGTTTTCTATCCTCACATTTCAAGTGGGAGCTTCCCAGAGCTGAGGAAGCTATCACTGCAGGCCACCATATGTAGCTTTTCATCTCTGTCATGAGTTTGATTCTTAAGACAATGAGTGAGTTGCCAACAAAACAACAGAATGACAGCCAGAAATTTTGGTCATTTAAATGGGAACCACCAACCATTCCAGGAGCAAACAGAGGTGTAAGGAGTGACTGAAGCAACCAGGGAGGCCGTTCCTATGACATTTAAACTGCCTGTGAAAGATGAAAGGAGAGTGGATGCGTGAAGGGTGGAGGGAAGAGGGTCCCACGCAAGAGGGCAAAGCAGAGGCAAAGCCCTGCCAGTTTCCTCACCTGGTGGGAGGGACCTGGTGCAGCTGAGCTAACTGACAAAACCCGGGAGGGACCCTGCAACGGGCTAAGGGCACAGTCTCTGAGGCCTGATGCTGTGGAGTGGCTGGGGACAGTGAGATTTTCACTCTTAAAGCAATGAGAAATCTTCCAAGGGCTTTAAGTGAGGGAAGAGCAGAATCTAATCGATGTTGAAAAGTGTGCCCTGGCTTTTCTGTGGAGTGTGGACTGCAGGGGACAAGAGTGAAGGCAGCACACTGGTTTAAATGGGGTTGCGACCTATTTTGGAAGGTAAAGCAAAGAGGCTTGATGATGGAAAAAAATATGGGGTAAAGGAAGGGAGAAAAGGTGAGGAAAAGAACCGAATAAAGATAACTCCTGGGCTTGGTGCCTGACCAACAGGGACAGACATGACATCTGCTTAGGGAGGTGACACTGGGAGAACAAATTTGGGTATGGGGACCCAGAGCTCTGTACTTGCTGCCCTAAACTTAAATATATTGTGAACTATCCAAGAGAATGTGCCAAATGATGACTGGATTGTGGCGATCTGGAGCTGAGGAGGGGCCTACAGCTACAAGAATCCATGGACAGTTGATCAGATCAAAGGGCCAGGACACAGGCCAGGGACTCAGAGATATCAAGGGCCTGGTTGAGCAGGTAGAGCCAGCAAGGAAGGCTAAGCGAAAATCAGAAAAGTTTGGGGTCACAAAGAACTTTTTCCAGAGGGGGCATTTAAATGTATTAGTTGCTACTGAAAGGTTTTCTAGGAAAAGGTCAGAGCAACTATCTGATGGGGTTTCTGGTGATCCCACAAAAACAGCTGGACCAGATTGCCTTTAATTAGGTGGTTTTCCATCCTGACTGCACACCTGAATCAACTGGGGTGTCTAAAGAAGCCCACCTGGAAAAAAACTACACAGAAGCACAAGCAACAGC
Organism: Fukomys damarensis; assembly: GCF_012274545.1. NCBI lineage: Eukaryota > Metazoa > Chordata > Mammalia > Rodentia > Bathyergidae > Fukomys > Fukomys damarensis. The sequence continues at coordinate 1,075,939 of NW_022900920.1, forward strand.
CAGAGGCTCACTCCAATGCCCCTGATCAAGTGATGTCTAAATTCTCCCCACCACACTGACTGAACAATCTGAGTGGGTCAGGGGCATTTCCAAGTGAAGCTCATGAACAGCCAGGTCAACATGTCTCAGGCACCTGAAATATGTCAGACACTTGGGAATTGGACGCTCCCAACCCTGACTACCTCAGGGGGCTTCCAGTTCCCACGACCATTGTGACTGTCAAGTGAATCTGCCAGCTCCTAGAAGTCACAGATAACAGTGAGACCTACACTGAATGCCGCACTTGCCCACTGGCAGGTTCACAGTCTTAGCCTTAGCCTCTTAATCTGTAAAGTGGGTATGGTACAGTCATCAATGGCTGGACAATTGGTATGAACTATGTGCCTAACTTTGCTTGATGGACTTGGAATCATGACCAGATAAGAGCATGCACCAATGAACTGGTGTTGGTGATCCAGCACTCTCTGGCTAAGCTGTGGTTGTACAAGGCCAGCGAGATCCTCTTTAGCTCTGTTTTCTATGTGTCTACTGATTCCCAACTCTCCCTCTAATGGACACTTGATCTTTCTGAAAGATTTGCTGGCACCTTCAGTCAAGTAGGTGCTCTGGACTAAGTGTATGCATCAGGCAGACACAAGCCTCAAAACCAGATCCGATTAATATAAGAAAAAGAGGAATTCATTCATTAGCTAGGTGAGGCGGAGCTCACAGAGTAAAGAGTGGGCCATGAAATCAGGCCCAAAGAAGACAGAGCAAGATTGCTCCTGAGGTTTCAGCCTCAGGTACTCCTGCACAGTCCCCTCTGAGTGTCTTTCCCAGGAAAGAGAGCTCAAAAATATCTGTGCCCCCCCCACCACCCCAGTCAAAATTCGGATTCCATGTAGAGGATCTGATTGGCCTGACTTGCATCATGTGGCCATAGAGTCACCTGGCTGATGGTCCCTTTAGTGCAGGTCCTTTCAATGCTGAAAGGTTATTTCTACAGAAGAAACCTGGAGGTGTTATCTAAAGAAAAGAAATGGGCAAGGTGAGTGAGCTCCCTGCTCTTGATACACAGACGCTGAGCCAGAGGCCGGCCATGCCATCAGTAAGTGCGTGCGGATCCCTGGGAGCAGCTGTGTGGACCAGAGTGATGCAGCTGCAGGGGGAATCCAGCCAGCATCCCACCCCGACCCCAGAGGCACAGGCACACCCCAAAGCCAAAGTTCTACCCAGAAAAGAGTTGCATCGGCACACAAACTGCAACCAGAGGCCCATCATACCACTGGCCACAGCCAAGGGCCCCCCTGAAAAAGAATTACAAGGCGCACAAGCAACAGCCAGAGGCTTACTCCAATACCACTGATAAGTGCGTGCAGACCCTAGTCGGAAGATTGCACAGAAACCAGGAACTGGGGTACACAGGCCCCAGTCAAAGGCCCTCCCAGACACAGCTACATAGGGCGCCAGCCAAAGGTGCACCTAGATGCCATCCCAAGTGTGCATCAGCCCCAGCCAGAAGCCTGCCCAGACAACAGGACAGCTCAGGGATCCAGAAGGCCACCATTCCGAACCCGGGAACTGGTGTACTGGGGAGCAGCAGAGTAAAGGCTGTTTGGTGGCTTGCTGAGAACTAAAGATCACTGGATGAGATTAAAAAAAAGCACAACAGGCTGCATCTGTTGAAACAGAAGACATGTAAACAAGTCTCAAAACAAGACTTCCAGATCACCTAAGGCAACCCCAAAGGGGAAACGAGACAACAGTCTGATACTCAACCGCCTGGACTCCCTGAACTAGCAATGAAAGAGGACCTGGAAAAACTGAAATCAGAAATAATTTCTCAGATAGCAGCAGAGATTGTGCCCATAGTACAAGACATGATTAGTAAATCTGGATATACAAATGCTCCTAGACTTATATAAGGGAGTTATCTCCACCAAACCCACAGTAAATTAACAATACTGTAAATTGAATACACCTAACCTACAGACCACCCTAGCCGCAACAAAATACTGACGGAGTTCAGCTTATTTCCCCTGGTGATCATGTGGCTGACTGGGAGCTACTGTTTGCTGCTGATGCCCAGCATCATGAAGAACATCTTATCCCATAGAGCTGTCCAGGAAAAAAAAAATCAAAATTCAAAATACAGTTTCTACTGAATGCATATCACTTTTACACCACTGTAAAAAATCATTAGGTCAAGCCATTTACTTAGGAATTTACTTAGGAATCATCTGTGTTAGGCCTGAGGATCACCTTTTTAGAATTATAAAAGGAGGATCCTTGGTGAGAAGTTTGGGGAAAACTCTAATATTTCTTATTTATATCTTGCCACCATTTAAATTTGTACAAGTCCAGTCACACTGAAGATTTCCCAGGCAACAACTTGGTCAGTTTAAATAGCTGGTCCATTCTCAATAAGTGGCTGTCTTGGTCTACATGGCTGCTGTAACCACAGACTGGGTGTCCTACGAAGAGCTGAGTGCTTTATAAATGCATTTCTGAAGGCTGGGAGTTCAAGATAGAGATCACAACAGACTTGGTGTCTGTTTAGGGCCTGCTTCCTGGTTCACAGTCAGTTGTCTTCTTGATTGTCCTCATGTGGTGGAAGGGCAAAGGAGATCTCTGTAATCTCTTACTTGAGGTAGTAATCCTCACAACCCAATCCCTCCCTCCCAAAGGCCTGCTTTCTAACACCATCACATTAAGAGCTAGAACTTCAGCATATGAATTGGATATGCTATATATTGCAGTGGCCTTATCTAATTTTTATAAATGTTTACCTAAAATGTCAGAAATAAAGTAGCTAAAAAGTAAAATGATAAACAGAGGGATCCTGACTGCTTCCCTACCTATGAATGTCAGGCTGAGAATCATTAATGTTGTCTACCAAATATTTTTAGTTCATTTTGTTCTTACATGAAGTGAACAGCAACTATATAACATGTGTTGGCTAGAAAAGTATGAGTAGAAGTAATACGTCACTTCAGCAGTCCTTTTTTTCCCACTTTGGTACCGAGGATTAAATTCAGGGACTGAGCTACACTCCTCAACCCCCACACCC
>NW_022900920.1:1079236-1089198 GCF_012274545.1 Fukomys damarensis
CGCCACTTTTTTTTTTTTTTTTTTTTTGAGACAGGGTCTCACTAATTTGTTATGGCTCCCAGGTTGGGCTTGAACAATCCTCTTGCCTCAGCCTCCCAGAGTGCTGGGATTACAGATGCACATCACCACGCCCAACTACAAGTTTAAGAACCAATGTGTGATTTGTCACCATAGTTCCCTGTGTCATGGTCCAGACGGTGCTGCTATTAGCCCAGTCCTGAATGAGGATGACATGGTAAAGAGCTTCCAGACAACTAGAAATGACCATGTGGCATGGACACTATATAAAGCCCTCAAAGGTGAAGCCCGTGAGATTTGGGAGTTGTCATTGCAGCATAGGCTAGCAAACACTGATTGATACACCAGGGTTCAATTAATACCCTCACACCACTGAAGCTCTTAACCCTTTCTGAGGTTCTATATCTAACATACATCAATCTATCATATATATATATTCCATATATCTGTCATCCATATTTATACAGTGGTACCTCAATTTGTTCTAGGATTTTGGAAAAGATGTATTTGTGTGGAAAAGATGACTACAGTCATGTTTGTCACCTGATGCAGAGTTTGCAAACAGAAACAAAATTTTGCCAAATGCTTGTTTGCAAACAAAAGCGTATCATGAACTGAGGTACCACTGTGTATAATTTACTTGTATAGTTCTATTCACCTATCTATATTTCTATACATACAGTGATTGAAAAAAAGGAGAAAGATCATAAACCTATATGCAGCCCAAATCAGTTGCAGGCTTTAAGAGTCTTGCATTGAGATCAATCTGAGTGTAAAAACACGGTCCTGTACTTCCTTTCCACGGTATAACCCACAAAACTCAAAACATACCCCCAAAGCTTCTTCATCCAGCCAACCTAAAAAGGGGCCTTTGTTAGATGGAGTCTTGTCCTTGTGTTAGAAATGACCCAGCATTATTCATTCCCCACAGGAAACAAGTGATGGACCCAACTGACTACTTTCCAGAAGAGTTTGTCAAGTTGAACATTTATAGAGATCTGCCTTGGGAAAGTGCGGTACTCCATGGTCAGCCCCACAGTGTCGCTGCCACCCCTGTGCCTGAAAGGGCCAGTGGAAGGAGGGGCTGCCAGAACCCAGAGAGGGAAGAGCACCTTCTAAAGATCCATGGTCCCCAGTCTCAGAGTCAGCTGCGGTCCTCAGGCACAGAGCAGGTAGAGAGGGTAGATCTGAAGCACATCTGGAGCCATTGCACAGCCCTTCACAATGCTTCTGCACAATGCTTAGGCTGCCATATTTGCAGCTTGTTCTAATCCAAGAAATGGGGCACCTGTGAAAGCCATCTGCAGCTTTGATTACAGCTGCCTTTGTGAGTCTAGCAAGGAAATCTGTTCTGCAGCCAGGCACTTGGACACTCACCAGAGAGTAGAAGGCCACAGAGAAGGTCCCCCTTTAATATTCTGCCACGTTCTCATGGTTTGGGGGGAAGCTATCACCAAGAAGACCATTTTGTCTGAACTAGTAATGCAAATCTAAGACACACCAACAAATCCATGTTCTTTAATGAAACCATCCTTTCTACACAGACAGGTGTTAGCTCCTCTCCATGTTCTCTTTGAAACCAGTATTCCATGCAATGTAAAACTATACAAAATAAAAAATACCCACATATTTATAGATAATACTTTAAAAATTTTTTTAAAGAAAGCTTTCAGGCATTTGGGATCATTGTTGAATTTCAGTCTACACAAGAAACTTTAAAAACACCTGAAGAAGCCAAAGAAATACTTGTTCCCAAACTGAATGCTAACAATACCAAGGATTATCTGAGAGTTAACAAATGCACCAGATAGATGGTAACTTCCCATGTGAATATGCTAGTTAACTATATTTGACAAATTATTTAAATGGGCTTTGCAATTTCTAAATGCCTGGTACTTTAGAGGGAAATAATGAAAGAGAAATAGAGGGCAACGCTAGAGGAAAATAATGCATTAATGTATAGGCTCACCTCCTCTGTTTGGAGAAATTCTACTGACTAACGGTAATTCCAGACCATAGCCCTGTCCTAGGATGCAGCTTCTACTATTTCAGAATACACCAGAATGAGACTGTTCTGGACACCCAGACCCAAAAGACTTCATCCGGTCATTTATTCCAAGATAATTTTCTAGTCTTGGAGATCCCAAGCCCCGACACTCAGTTAAAGGACAAAGCAAGCCGGAGGACTGTCCTCTGGCTCCTTCATCCTCATCCAGGGATGTCTGCAGGCAAGGCACCAAGCCACTGGAAGAGCCAAGGCCGGGCTCGGTCTTTCTGCTCAGTGGATTTTCTCTTACAAAGCCAGCCGGCGGCTCTCTGTAGGACCTGAGGCATGCACAGACCCATATATATTCTGGCTTCCAGAGAAGAGGCCTAGCCAGCCCCAGATGAATCAGAGTTTGTCTTTTAGGAATACACCACTCACGGAACTGAATAAATGTTTTCATATGGGTCCCATTGTTGCAAATTGGCCATGTGGAGACAACTGTTGAAGCTGCGTGCTTTTGAAAGTGATCATAATAAAGAGAAGAAAGAAACATTAGTGCACCACGAGGGTGACAAATGCTGAAACCAACACTGTTTTTCCCTCCTTCCCATTTCTCCATGGAATTTGCTAATCTTACTTAGACTTCTAAAGGTTAAATATACAGCATTTTCATCTCCTTGGAGAGAAACCCTTAACAGCCACATTACACATCCAAATTTCTGTGTCAGTTTTGACACTGTGGGACAAAATAAAACCTCCAAAAACACAGAGTTCAGAGAAGCGGAATACACCATAACAGGCGAGTGGGATCCGAGCCACAAGGTAACCTGTTCCATTTATCATGACAAAGTTCACCCTGGGCAGGCTCTGCCATCTATTAAGATATGAGAATGAAATCTGAACCTCAGCCTAGGGCTAAGAAAGGCCAGAGGGGAGCTTGGTGAAAGCAGAAGCATGAAGAGTAAGGGTCAGGACCAGAGGCCTACACAATAAAGCTACAGCCAGTGGTTAGCGTTTTTCACATGGTATTGATTAAGGCTTTGACAGCTGATCTTTTACATACATACATATATACAGACATATATTATTAATAATACTTTGCTCTTTTTAAGGAAAAATATTCCTATGCATTCCTTTTACTCTTCTTTGTATTATTTTAGTTTTTAGTCCTAGCAATCGTTTTAATTGGACAAAGTCTTCTGGTGTTGTATTCTGATATTTAAAAAATATAACCTTTAGCCATTTACAAATATTTTGTTGAAAATTATGGTCTGTCCCAAAGAAATTTTGGTGCTTGAGATCCATCTTGGCTTTAATTGGAAACACTCTCACGTGCTGCCCTGTGTTCGATACCAACAAAACAGGACTTATGGTTATGTAAACATTATTTTAAAATTATTCCGACATAAATACTCTTTAAAGCTAAACATACCACAGCTTTTAGCTCATAATGCCCATAGATGCCTTAATGAAATGCCATTCAAAACTACCTCACTGTTTAAATTATACCTTGAGGTACTAAAATTATGTAAACATCATCCTCTACACTTCTCTAGAACAAGTGCCAAGGGCTGTGAATTCTGATTGCAAGTTGGTGACCGAGTATTAGTTAATCTAAACAAAGTTACCAATGTACTCTTTAACCTGTTTGATTACAGGGAATTAGTCATAGATTGACTTGTTCCACAAGGTGATGATTCTTACATAACTTAGAAGTAAAGTTTTCAACAGTGTTCACCCCCACAAGGGAGCTGACTGGCTGGACCCTTGTGAGAGGTCTTTGCACAGCTCACAGGTGCAGTTTGAATGGGCTCTCAGGGAGTCAAGGCACCACAGCAGATGCATTCACAGCTGGAAGTTCTTCAGGGCCTGGGAATCCCAAGCCCAATGGCATCTTCTCAGTTGGCAAGCAAAGGAGTATTAGGATGAACCAGGATGTTTTCCTCTTAGCAAACTGAGGTTTCTCAGCAGCAAATATCCCTCTAGAATTTATGCGGATGCCTTAGCTCCTTAATGCAATTGAGAGATGGGAACCACTAAAGGGACAAGGAGAGCCAGTGCTACAGAGGAAAGGCTTGAGGTCTTCTAACTTCACAACGGTGATTCTTAGGCTCAAAGATGCCTCTGTGTGCTGTTTACTGTGATGCCTTTTAGTCCTGACATCCCCCTTCTCAGGTTTCTGGATTAATACGTCCTGGCAGAGAGAAAGCAAACATTTCCTGACAAAGCTGTAACAAATCGGCCACCACCAGGCTTTTATCCTCATTGCCCAGTGTAGAAGAAGGCAGCCTAAGTCTCCAGGATTTAGTCACGTTGCCTGGCACCTATGGAAGCACGTTCAGAATAAAGGAATGACCAACCCCAGGGATGGCCTTTTGCCCCACAGGAGCAAGGGACAGAGAATGGGTAAAAACAAGAACAGCTTAACTAGTCAGTGACTTTAAATCTTAATCTTCTTTAGAAGCCCATATCGATAATAATGGAGCTGGAACCAAAAGAATATTTACTCTTCTTATTGGCCATAGATGTACACTCATCCAAATATGTACCTTCAAGACTGGATTTTGAGCTTTTGTTTGAGAAAAATACTGTACTTAGGGCTGATTCACAAGGTGCTATTGTAAAGACATTCTCAGTTTCTGTCTCTCAAGGACTTTGGCATTATTTCCTCATGTGCAGAGCATCCTGGAACTTGGTACTGGTATACCGAGCATGAAAGCCTTTCTTGTTGATGGTGTCATCCGTGTGGAACTGTATCATCAGCGAATCCCCTGCAGAGTAGATTTCTTCTAATGGCTGAGGAAAGGAGAAAGAAAACCAAGGAACTTTCCATCAGCTAGTCATGACTGCAGCTTAAATGCGGATGAGCAGGACTGTACCCATGGGTATAGGAGAGTCAGTGGCCAGTACTGCCATGCAGTGTTTCTAGCACCAGACTCTCGAGGGCATCTGAATAAGCTCCTTTTCAAAGGAAAACATTATAAATTCTGCTCCAGAGAGCTCCCCGGGCCTTAATTTTCCCAAAATTATCCAAGCCATACCACTTGTTCAGAATCCATTACCTATTAAAGTGCACAGATGGGCCATAGGCACTGTGCTGAGCACCAGGCTCCAAATCTCATCTCACATACCATTTACAAGAACTTTCGGAGACAGGTACTATCTCCATTTTACACCTGAGGAAATTAAGGCTCAATTCTAGGTAGGTCAGCAGGACCTGAGCTTAGGTTGTTCTGACTGAACCATATACCACAGATCATCCAATGCTCTGTGGTTTTGCCATGGTGACACATCTCCCAGGAGACCTAAAGCAAAGACCATTTTACAGACCTATGCCCTGTCCAAGGATAAAAAATGGAACAGAGCTACTGCATTTGTCAGAAAGTTTCTGCCAGGTATCTGTGAACAGGAGCCAGGTTCCGAGGCTGCTGCCTACCGGATCCTGACGGAGCCAAGCAGAGCTTCCTAGTTAGCACACTGCTCGGCCCTCCAAGGGGCTCCTCTTCACAGACCCCAGGGTTTGAAAGGCTTTGTTCAAAGCAGTGCATGGTGTAAGTCACACTTTGTCAATATTTTCTGGAGGGTGAGGGAAGATGCAGGGCAATTATTCAGATATAAATATGACATTATAATTATTCAGATATAAATAGACATATAAATATCAGGTCAAGTTTCTGTTTAAAACTGAGGATTCAGATATGACTCAGGGTAAGTCTTGCCAATGGCAAAGAAGCTTAAGCGATTAGTCCTGAAGGCAGAGAAAAAAGCTGGAGCTCAGTGTCATGGAGCATGACCATGGGGTGACCAGGACAATGTACTGGCTGATTCAAATACATTCTCTGAGGGCCAGGGATTTAGCTCAGTGGTTCCATAGCCTGCCTTGCAAGCACAAGGACCAGAGTTTGATCCCTGGTACAAAAAAATAAAAAAATACATCCTCTGAGTACCAGCTGTATGCCAGACCATGAGTCAGGTGCTGGGGAAATAATGAATAAAACAGGTCCATGCTGATCCCAGGCTGGTGGCGCACGAAAGAGGCATGAATGAGAAAAGTGACAACGACCTAAAATGTAAGTATTTTGTTTCCAGTAAAAGAGTGATATGTAATTTTCATAAGCATCTGGTTTGACTTGGGAAGAGAGTTTTAAATATATGGAATATACAAAAAACATAGTTAAATAACTTTTAAAAGCCTGAAGGCCAAATACAAACGAGAGAGATGCCCTTTTCAAAGTCCTAAAAGGCAAAATGTTCTTCCATAGCTGAATGTAGCCCAAGACCTTCTTGGACTGGTCCCTGGCTACTCGTCAACCTCCTCTCCAAGGATTCCCTTGTTTCTCACTCTGCTCTGGCAGAACTTGGTAGCTACTGGCAGCAAGTGGTAGGAGTAGCTAGAACTCAGACCAGGTTGTCTCATAGCACAACCCATGCTCTGAATCCTTGTATTTTGCCCCCAGCCCTGGCATCCCTGAGACTCACCCCAGAGCCACAGAAGCGGCCAAGCCTGGGTGCTGAACTGTCGTAGCCATCGTAGGCCTCCATGTAGTCATAGCCACAGTCGGCTTCTTCCTCGACTTCAAAGGTCTGGAATATCAACTCCACACCATAGCCGTCCTCCGCCACTATAACCCACTCACAGTGGGCCTGGCTTGGGTAGTTGTTGTCCCCAAACTGGGCATGGGAATAGAGCTCCTTGGTCTGTACTTCGGCCTTCAGCCTGCCCCCACACTCTGGAGTAGAGAAAGAATGGCAGTGTCCGCTCAGCACCAAGAGCCCACAAACCCCCTCACTTGCTTCCCACCATTTTCTCTGTAGAGCCTGTTGTGTGCCCCACCAGAGAGGCCAGGCAACGCCATTAACCGGTCTCAAGAGTGAGCAGTGGCCCTGGCCCCACAGCCACGGTTCCTGCAGTCCCGACAAGCCTCCCCAGGCCACGGTCCAGTGTCCCCATGATGGGCCACATAAGACTTCTGGGAATCCCTGAACATGCTGCTCTTTTCCTCTCCCCACTTAAGGGGAAATGGGGCCAATGGCTGGTCTGCCTGACCGGGTCTCTGGGATGTGGCTGGATCCTGACCACTTCAAACCCTGGAAGTTCTGTAGTAGACAGGCTCTGGTTGACTTGCTGTAACTCCTTCCTGCCAGCAGAGGGTGATAAAGCACACGAGAAATGCAGGTGAGCGCCAAAATTTAGAAACCTGAAAAGCCACTGCTTTGAGACAATTGACTACAGGTCAACTATGAGGTCCCTGCAGGTGTCACAAGCGAGCTCCCCTCAGACTTTAGCCTTGGCTTCTGTTGTTTGTTTGCTTTGCTTTTGGCTTTGTTTTTTTCAGATCAGCCTTGGTCTATACCTCGTTGTGTCTGGGCCCACATGAGTCCACACAGTTAAAATGGATAAATGAGACTTGGATGAGGAAGCACTAGAAATTTAGGAGGCAAATTCTTCCACCCTCAAGTTGCTTCACATCCCTGGAGGGTGACTGATTCTTGCATCCCTGGTTCTTAACATTTCCAAGCCAACAGAGCTGTACCCACTAGCCTGGCCCCATCCCTCTCCAGCTACCAGTTCTTACTCTCACAATAGCTCTGGTCTGGAACCTCTTCCAGGGCTGACCTGTCTTTGGGAAATTTCAGCTTCCTGAGACAGGACAGCAATAGAAGGAGCACAGAGCAGCGCAGGATGACTCCTTTCCTACTGTCCCAGCCGGGGAAGCTGACCTCCAGGCCACATACGTGGCCCTTCACCCTCTCTCTGTCTTCCAACATTGGAAGCACCAGCAGGTCAGGGAAAAGGAAGAGGCAGAGGTTGGGTGTACAGTCCTGGCCCCTGCAGAGCAGCTGTGCCTTCCACATGTCCTGTTGCCAGCCTCCAGGAACCACTCCCTCCTCTTGCTCTCTGGTCCTGGAGAGATAGCATCCTTGTGGTTCCATTTCCCTGGAAGCTGCCCTGTCCTTTATGGTGTCCCCACACCTGGCCCACCCCTTTGCAAATAGTTCCTTTATTAAACCCCAGAAATGCTGACTGAGCGCGCCACCACTTCCTGGTGGGACCCAAAGCTACTTCAGGCACCCACATTCCAATCTCCATCTGCAGGACAAAAGGATGACATCACTCGTCATAGCCTTTAAACTTTTCTGGGGGAAACCGGAAGTCCTCCAGGACCTTAAGAGGATCCAATAAAACTATGAAGGTTTTTGGCTAAGCAGGGGCAAGCTGAACTGTCTGGAGATGCTGGGTGCCATTTTGTTTGGCCTGATTTCTGTTTTCTGGCTCTGGAGAACAATTGGGAGGAAGGGGCTATTAAAAGAGCACAGGGTCCCGTGATCATGGTCTCAGAGTCAGCATCTCAGAAGCTGCATGCATCTTGGGCACAAGGGCTCTGCACCATCTGCTCTAGGATCAAAGAGCCAGCACTGCCACCGTGGGCACCAGTCCCTGGTGACAACCAGCTTTGTAATGGCTAAAGACAGCCATTTTCATTATTGGCCTCCTTCTACTTAACTAGGTAAACACACTATAAGCATATACACTTTCCTCCAAAGGACCCAATGGAGCTACTGACATTTTCAGTGGAGGAAAGTCTAACGGGAAACAAACATTTTTCATTTTCCAGAACTGGTCTTTAGAGGTTGAAAGGAGCTGCTCTTCACCACTCGGTTCCCAGACAGCACAATCACAAATACATTTTTTTAAAGGAAAGAAAGAAATGAAAAGGGCTGCCCGCATTACATTTTGTCAATTAAGGACATCAAAAGAGGACTCTTCTGCCTGTGGCTTCTGATATTTCCTTTTAATCGGGAAACTGTATCACGTGACCTCCCCTTACGCTTCCCAGAAATAGTAGGTAGGAGGCACCCTTCCCCACCTATACCACCTCTGCCTTCAGCCCAGGGCTCAGGCTGGTGCTGTGGCCATACCTGTGCTGTGTGCTGCCTGGAAGCCCTTCCTCTGCACCGAGGCATCGGAGTAGAACCTTAGGAACAGGCTGCTGCCGGAAGCCACCACTGGATCTGGTTTCTTGCTGCCACAGAACCGGCCGAGGATGGGTGCCAGGCTGTCAGGTCCATCGTACATTTCCAGGTGGTCATAGGCACATTCCTGGTGCTGCTCAATCTCAAACTCGTTGAACATCTGAGGATAGAAAAGCAAAAAGTAAGGCAAGGCCTGGCATCAGCAGGGAGAGGAAGAGTCAAGATAGCATCTGGTGGCATCTGTCCAGACAGCTGGGCATGGTGTGGCCATGCTGATGCTTGGCGATGCTGCAGAGAGCGTCTCACTCCGCCTCTTCAGGGTCCCCAGAGAAACACATGAGCTACATGAGCTCTTGCTACGGCAATCACTGCAGAGAGGACATATGGGGCGAGGGCTTAGACGCTTGACCGCCAAGGTCTGTCTTTCTTCTACCTCCCAGTACTAAGAGCCAGAATGCCTGTGTGCTTACCCTGTGCCAGCAGCTGTGCGAAGTGCTTTACAAATAAGCCTCATTTGGTCCTCATGACCCTTTCATGTGCCCAGTCTCTACTTTACAGATCAGGAAACTGAGGCAAGGAGACATAAGATGACGTGCCTGAGGTTACCCACTGGTAGAGCTGGACCATAATCTAGGAGCTGTGGTTTCAGAGCCAGTGATCTAAACCGCTGGCATCCTCAGCAATGGAACATTCTGACATACCTTTTCCACTCCAAGCCTTTGTGGGCATTTTCACACTTAACTCTGCTGATGTGGGGAAGAGGTACTGCTAAGTAGCTACTAGTGTGCAGAAGAGAAACCAAAACCTAAAGAAGCTGACTTGCCAAAGTTCATACAACTACAGGCAGATGGGGCTGAACTTGGCTCCTAGTCAGTCTTCTCCATCTTATCCTCTTTTTGTTGGATGGGGGCGCTAACTAGGTGTTGAACCCAAGACCTATGCTACATACCAGACTCTCTTTTTTTTTTTTTTTTTTTTTTTT
>NW_022900920.1:1089369-1099283 GCF_012274545.1 Fukomys damarensis
CTTTTTTTTTTTTTTTTTTTTTTTTTTCATTTTGTTGCTGTTTGGTACCAAGAATTGCCACCAAGGCAGGTGGTGCAACCACTGAGCTAAATTCTCCCCCCACATTTTTTTAATTTTGAGAAAGGGTCTCAAACTCACAATTCTCCTGCCTCAGCCTCCCAGAACGTTGGGATTACAGGTATGTACTACTATACCTGGCTTCCATCACACACTCTTAACCATTAGCAGCTTGTCATCTTTCTCTTCCCTACCCTCTCCAAAAGCTGTCCTCTGAAGCTACCAGCAGAGCCCACCCCCATTCCAGGCCATACTCAATATTTTCAGCCTTGATGCAGGCTTCTCTGCTGCTGGGTTGATGGACAAATGATCCGTGTGGCATTAAGGAGACGTGACAAGGTAAGTAGAGAGTATTAAAACTTGCACTTGAACCAAAAGAGAAAGGACATTTGTGTGGGGAGGTCTAAATTCAAAAGAGAGGGCCGGAGTGACAGGGCAGAAATTGAGGTAGGAAGGCAGAAACAGAGGGATCCCTATCATTTCACAAGAACGACAAGCACCAGAAAGGGACAGAGCTCTCACAGCTTAGAAGAAAGGGAGTGGTGGACAGAAACATCAGGCACGAGCAGGAAAGGAGAGCAGGGGCACACTACGGCACATGCAGTGGGAGGAAGGAGAGTCAGGCCAGGGAAGTGAGGAGCTCCCTGAGTCCACCGGACACCCTGCGGTGGGCCTCACACCATGAAACACCACTCACATTCTGTAGTACAAAACACAGAGCAAAACTGATACACCCGCCACCATGTTTCCCAAGGAAGCATCTTTAAAACTAACACACACATGCAGGGGCCCCCAATAAAGGATTCCTGATGTGCCTGTTTGTGATTCTATCCCAAGGGGTCGCCATTCCCTCAGTCATCACAGATAATAGCATTGTGATCATTTTCCAGAAGATGGCAGTCTGTCTTCCTCCAGTGCCCTCACTTCACTTGCCCCAGATTCGAGGCTGCTTGTTACCAACCCAGGGCAGCAGCTCCTGGGTGCACAGCAGAAGAAAGCCACTCCCACAAAGGCGGCTCAAGGCTGGAGAAGCCCACTGAGCACGCTCTGGAGTCACGGACACTTCTGCCCTTCTTCATGTGCGCTAGGAGCCCACTCACCTACCTCACACAATAGCTCTCCACAGTAAATTCTCATGTCCCTGCACCATTTGCTACTGGTTACATCTGTTTTTGTTCCCTTCCATTCTCCCTGAATTACTAGTCCATCATTCCAAAGGGCCAATCACTCATCTCCACAGCAAAGTGACTCATTAAAAAATGTTTGTCAAGGGCCGGGGATTTAGCTCAGTGGTTTCAGTGCCTGCTTTCCAAGTGTAAGGACCCAAGTTCGATCCCCGGTACCAAAAAAAAAAAGTTTGTCAAGAGTAAAACCAATTCTTTGGCTGTCAAGGGATTTGCTTTATATAAAGACTCCAGGATATGGGAGTCCCTGAGGACCGAGAAATGAGACTCACAGGAGAGATTCATTTCTCCTTTGAAATAACTAAGCTTGGTGTACAGACACATGGATAGAACTTTAAATAAAGACTTGTAAGGTGGTTGTTAGTCTTTAATTCGGGAATTAGCATAATGTTCCTATTGTTAATTGAAAAAATATGTAAGTTGTAGAAGAATATGAATAATATTTCATTTGTGGAGTTGGAGTAAGAAAAAAGACCCATGCTTCTCCATGCATGTGCATGCACTGTTGGTGCTTAGGAAATTCCTGGAGGGAATTGGTAAGAAAATGTTGAAAATGAGTGATCATTGCTATAGTAGGAATGGCAGACCTGGGGAATTTTGATTTTTCCCATTCAACTGTCTGTACTCATTACATTTTTTTTTTTTTTTTTTTACCTTGAGAATGTAGTTTTGTAAAAAATAAAAGCTGGAAACAATCGAATCTCAAACAACACTGCTGATCTGTGTGCTGGGTGCCGTCTCATGCTGGTACCACTGTGAGCAGATGGTGGTGGTACAACTCTACCCAGCAGTCCTGTAAAGCAGGCTTCATTAACATTCCCATTTTCTGAAGAGTGAAACTGAGACCCAGAAATGTGGAGTAATTCCCCCAAATTTCAGAGCTGGGGAGCGGCAGGACAGAGACGCCAACTCCTGTTTTCCTGACACCAAAGTCCATGTTCTCAGCAAACTACTGCAATGACTCACGAGTTTCACCCTGTGGCCTGCTGTCGAAGAGATGTTCCAGGTACACTCCCTCCGGCTTGGGTACTTGTCAGGCCAGTTGGGGCTCACCAGGGTTCCCTCTGCACTGTTGATCTTGTGCACACAGCCAGCTGGGGTGGTGGAGGGAGACAAACAGAGAGAGAAGTCATTCATTGGTGACTCCAGAGGCATTAATTCCAGGGGAGTCTCTTCCCTTCTCCCTTACTTGTTTCAGGGATAACCAACATGGGATTAGCCAGGCTGAATGAAGTGACCCCTGGAGCCGAGACGGGCTGATTTGTTTGAACTGGCTGTACTGCCTTCCCAGCTGTGGCTCAAGAGCCAGGTTACCTTTCCTGCTATAACTATTCACATCGTGATTACCGGTGCAAATGTGGTAGAATCAGTAGTAGGTTACAAGTCCTGGTTTTACCATCTACAGTGTGTGAGATACTTTGAGGATCTGGGAACTCAGGTCCTTATTTGTAAGATGGATACCTCATGCATTTGGATTAGAGACGATATACGTGAAGGGCTCAGCGAGAGCCAGCCCGTGGGAAGTGCTAACAGATCTCCTTTAACATTATGCCTTTTGTCTATCTCTGCCTTTCAGTTTTTCAAAGCAGTATCTTTCGGAGACTACCTGTTTCATCCTAATTACAGTGCTATTTGTAAAGTATGGTCCGGGGCTAGCTCAATACCTAGGATTTTTTTTTTTTTTTTTTTTGAGACAGGGTCTCACTATGTAGTTTGGGATGGCTTTAAACTCACTATGGGGCCCAAGCTAGCCTCAAACTCATGGCAATCCTCCTGCCTCAGCCTCTTGAGGGCTGGAGTTACAGGCATGTGTCACAATGCCTGGCCTTATACCTAGCATTTCTGACCAGTATCTAGAATTTGTCTTCCTCTGTTAGAGCACTGTGGTAAGTGTTTTGCATGCATCCTCTCCTTTAATCTTTCTCATTTCATTTGTAAAGAAGAAAACAGAAGAGGCCAATGGTCTTCACAGCTCCCCTCACCCTCAACTTCCTTTGTGGGGCTCCTGGCAGGGCCAAGTCCTGGAGACCTGTGTTTATCACAAATACACAAACTTCCTTCACTGCGCAGGGTAAGAGCAAAGGGAAGGCGTTTCCCAGAGTGACGGGACATTCAAAGCTATCTAACTCCTAGCACTGAATGGAGCACAGAGCAGATATAAAGACTCCAGGATAGGTTTTTTCCTCTCCCACTTCACTACTAGGCCTTCATATGGTAAATGACATTATTACATAGGTGGTCAGGGGCTGGTATTTCCTGACATCGGAGTAATATGTATCAGACTGTCTGAAATATTTCTTAAGCATTTTTTCTTAACCCCTACAAAAACTTTAAGAGGATGTTACGGTTAGCCCACTTTTAATAGAAGAAACAGGGCTCAGAGAAGTTATATAACTTGCTCCAAGTTAAGTAACAGCTAATGAGTGGCAAAGCCAGGATTCAGGCCCAGTTAGTCTGAATCGGGAGCCCACAGACTTAACCACTCTGAAAAAATCACTTAACTTGTAGTATCTGAGGCCCCACGGGCCTTCTGAAAGCCCAAGCTGCCCAGGAGACAGTCCACCAAGAAGGCCACAAGCACTTACCAGAGAAAGGCAGATGTTGGGCTGAGCTCAGGGCTCTGCACTCCACAGGCGTGAGAGGCTTTCCAGCCTACTGCCACCCACGGCCCACGCCCTCTCATGCACCACTCCAAGGCCCCGTGGGTCCCACTCACCCTCCTTGCAGTCATGCGCATTGTCATGGAGCCGGTAGCCATTCAGGCACTGGCACAGGTAGCTTCCGAACGTGTTGACACACTCGTGCTGGCAGCCGCCATTGTCCTTGGCGCATTCGTCCTTGTCTGGGGAGATCAAGGGGCTCCCCTGAGGGCCTGCTAACGTGGGACTGTCCCCCATGGCTCGGAAACCCAAAAGGCAGTCTCCTGCAGGGAGCCTCCCTGACCGCCCGATGCCCTTCCTGCGGCAGGTTTGTTTGGGTCTTACTTGGCACGTATTGGGTTCTCCACGCCCCTAAAGCACTTTAATGTACAGTATGTTCTCTGCTCCTCTCTCTGCCAAAACCAAGGCACACCCTGATGGACAGGCTAACATTAATAGCGATAGCAACAATTATACAAATGACGGCCAGGTGTTTACTATGGAACGGGTACGTTACCCAAGTTAACTCTGAACTTTAGGAAAATATTTTGCGTTCATCCTCTCATTTAATCTATACCCATCCTCCAGGTAAAGAAACTGAAGTGGAGACAGCTAATGTGCTCAGAGTCACTCAGCAAGTGGCCTGTGTGACCGGCATGGAGGTCTGAGCTCACACCCCAGACCGCTGACGGCCTGCTGCATGTGAACAGGTAAATGTGTGAACATTGGTCCAGGAGCTAAGAGCCTCCCTGCCCATCACTTCGGCATGTGATGACCTCAGGCAGCACCTACCTCTGTGCCTCAGGTGCCTCACAGGTAAAATGGAGCCACTAATGGTGTCTTTACCTCAGAGGTTGTTGGAGGGGGAAACGCACTGGAATAGGGAAAGCACTTGGGGCAGTATGAGCCCACAAGCAGTGGTGGCTTTTATGATTATGACCATGTGTGAGCTCCAGCACTGGCTTCTGTTACCCTGTGGTTCCTGGGCTCTAGCCAAAGTGGCAGTGTGGCCCTCTCCTAAGCCCACTTCTTCCTGCAGTAACCAAGGATTGGTCTCCCTCTCCTCCCCAACGAAAGGACCCCCTCACACACACACACACCAAGTGATTTCAGGGCTCAGTCATGTTGCCCTCCCTCTCTCTACTCTCATCCGTGGTGGTTAATGTCTGAACATTCGACACGTTCGCCGCACCCTCTTATTTCATGGAGACAACTCCTAGAATGCAGAATATCCAACACTCCATAATAGAAGCTACTCCTCTCCTCCCTGCACGCTTCTACAGAAGATGGGCAGGTCTTCACTTACTTGGACCCAGCTCCTCTGTCCTTGGAGGATGTGTGCAAGCATGGAACTCTGAGGCCTTACATTCCCTCCTCCCAAGTGGCCCCTAACCTATCCTGCCCCTCTGGCCCTCCCACCTCCATACTGACTTGCATGGTTTGGTCAGTTGGTGTTTTTTAAGGCACCCCTACCCAGGAACCTACAGAAGGACCCATTCCTTGTTCCATCCAGCCCTCACTCTTTAGCAAGCATTAAAGCTGTTGGTGACACAGTTTCACCCAACTGGGCTCACTTGATGCCCTTGGCTTTCCATCCGGTCTGAACTCAGTCTCTGTGCTTGGTTAAGATGCTGAGCTCAAGCCACACTCTCTCTTCTTCGTGGAACCTTGAGTACCATCTTCTTAGTCACCCTATTTCTACCTCAGCCCCTCCCATCCCTTAGGAATGGCCCAGACCATCATGCAACCTGAATAAAAAATTAAAAAAAACTTTTCCCCCTGTTCCAGGCAACCAGGAGCGTCCCTCTTCTCCAAATTCAACCCTGGTCACACTGGCCTACCCCACTATGCCCCAGGCTGGCACTTTTCAGGGTGAATCTCCTGGCCTCACTAGCCAGAATATAAGCTTATCTAGCTCTGGGGCACATTCCTGGCAACCTCCCTGAGCCTAGCACTGTGCTGGGTCCACAGCAGACCCTCAAAATAAAGCACAACCTTCTCAAAAGGAGACACTCAAAAACAATCACAGAGACAGAATTCCAATTACCTAGCAACAAGTAATTGGCTTGCTTCCATGTTAAACGCTGAAAATATAAAAATAATCAAACTACAGGTCCTGCTCTTAAATTGTTCACACTCCAGTATGATAAACAAGCTATGTGATTGGTAGAGCCCAGTGCAAGATGAACACGGGGGGCCCTTGTCCACAAACTATCATGAGTTTCAAGATGACAATACCAAAGCCGTCATCCAACCTGACACCCATACTCAATCTTTTTGTGTGTGGCCCTGTATGACCGCACAGGTACCAGCCCCCGAAAATAAGAGCCCTAACGGAAAGGAGGTGGCAGTGTCGCAGAAATTCTGGTAAAAGAACAATTAATGTACTGAAAGGGGTCAAAGCTACAGAAAATGACACATCGGGTCTCCACATCTAAGTGGGGGTTTTGTGAGGGAGAAAGGAAGGATGTCCCAGGGAGAGGGGCCACCCCGGGATGTGTGTTTAGTGAGTGTGTAGAGATGGTACAAGAAGGCAGGGGAGGGATTATTGGTATTTGGAGTGTGAGGTACCTGGCAGAGGATACACGGCTAGCAGGACAGTGGGCAGGAGCAGTGTCCAGCCTCAAATGCTGTTTCCTGGAAAATGGGCTTTTTTCTATAGCTACCAGCTGGTCCTAATGGCTCATGGCCTTCAATTTGGGAACGAGGGTCCAATGTGCCACTGTAGGGAAAGGGTTGAATACTGTTCCCCAAAACTGACATTCACCTGTAACCTCAGAATATCAACCCTTTATTTTGAAATAAGGTCTTTGCCAAAAGAGTTATCATCCTCGATTTACAGTCAGCCTTGATTCCAGTGACTGTAATTCTTATAAAAGGAGAGGACACAGAGGAGAAAGCCATGTGAAGAGGAAGGCAGTGAGGCAACCAGAAACCAAGAAATGCCAAGGCTTCCTCAGAGTCACCAGCGCTGGGAAGAGGTAAGGAAGGGCTCTTCCCTCGAGCATTCAGAGGGAGCCTGGACCTCCATCCCTTGATTTCACACTTCTAGTCCCAGAACTATAAGAAAATAAAATTCTGTTGTTTTAAGCTACCCAGCATGTGGTGATTTATTATGTCAGTTCTAGGAAATTAATGCAGCCATCAGTAAAAAATTTTTTAAAAACCTTGTTCCAAGCATATCACTGCCAAGGCAGATGTACCAGGAGGGAGCAGGAGAGAAGGGATCCCAGAAACTGGAAGCCTGTGAGGCCAGCTCACTACCAGCTTTGGGGCCCATAAAACCACGTACCTGAGAAGAAGTGGGCCCGGAAGCCACGTTTGGAGACAGTGTTGTCAGATTTGAACTCCACACGCATGTTATTGCTCTGTGAGGTGATGACCTCAGGCGTCTCAGAACCACAGAATTTGCCATGCAACCTGGCATCGGGGGACAGGCCACTGCGCACCTCCACAAAGTCATACTTACACACCTGCGAGGGAACGAGGTAGGGAGCACATTGTCATCCCAGAGCCCCTTCTGAGAGCTGCACACTACCCTGAGCTGTGGAGGGGAGCAGAGAAGGGTCCCCTCGGCTCTCACTGCGCCGGTCACTAGGTACACTGTGGAGAGCCTAAGCGTGTGCCACTGCCTGGCACGAGAGGCTGGAGCTCCAAAGCCTGTGCTCCCCTCACTTGTAAGCTTCTCCTCACTTTCCACGGTATTTTCCTTAAAGAAAGGGCCCGCACTGCTAGAAGAACAAGAAGAGGAGGAAGAGAGAGCAGCAAGGGAGGAAGGAAAGGAGGGAGAACACGTTTATAAACCACTTCATAACCCAACTCCATGATACCCTCATGCAGAGAAACTAAAGCTCAGAAAGAGAAATCCATTCACAGCTCAGACACGGTAGAGCCAGGACTAGCATCCAAACTGCCCACTGTAGCTCTCTCAGAAAGAATGTGGCTGCTAAACGGTGTACTCAGTTCCTCTCGGGGTTTCCATGCAGTGTTCAGTTTGGGGCAAGCCCCTCACTGGCTCTGGAGTCACCGCGCAGCAGGGCCACGGATGACAGCGTTTCTTCTAAGTGCCCGGAAGCTGGATGGCCAGGAGAGACCCAGGCTAGTGCTGTTTTTAAGGTGAGAACCTCTTTGCAGCTGGGGTGGAGAAGGAAGCATGAAGAGGTGCTGATCTATCTTAAGAGGGGTCCTCCAGTCGCAGGGGGCACTTGTGTCTAGAGGTCTGGCTAGAGGGTGCTACCTCGGCCTCTCTGACTTGATGACCCATGACCACTCCCAAGACAGGAGCAGACTGTCTTTAGCACCCTACTCTCTGTCTAGTCCCTAGCTCCTTCATTCTCCTCCACTGGACACTAACCCCAAGATTTACACTCCAGGGTTTGGACCTATCCTGTCTCCACCCGCCACCTGGCCCCCTCATTCTTTTCTTTTTCTTTGGGGTTTTTTGAGACAAGGTTTAGCTATATAGTTCAGGGTGGCCTTGAACTCACTATGTAGCCAAAGTTGGCCTTGAACTCAATGGAAATCCTTCTGCCTCAGCCTCCTGAGTGCTGGGATTACAGATAGGCACGTACCACCACTCTCATTCTTGTCCCAGTTCTCTTTGGATTTATCAATGGCAAGAGGGGCTGAGGTGCTCCACCTGCAGAAGGCACAAAGCTGAAGCGGCTGGATAAAACGCTCCCCCAGATTCCCCCGGGCTAAGGTCCTGTGACTCTCTGGAAGGGGCAGTTCCAAGCTAACCCCCTCCCTCCCTGGCCCCCAGCTCGGAGTCACTTCTCAACACAACCCCTATCGATCAGGGCGCAGACGTACATCATTGCCTTCCAGTTCAAACACTTCAAACTGCAGGGAGATGCGGTACTGGGTGGGGGCTGCCACCTGCCAGACACAGTTCTTGTTCGTGGGATACTCCTTCGGCCACCCAGGGCTGGTGATGGTTCCATTCAGCTTGGTAATGAAACCGCCACAGGCCACTGCATGGAAGAAACAGAAACAAGATTCATTTGGTTTTAGTTCCAAGCGACTGCATTTTCCCCCCAAGCAGCAATAAGCCCTGCTGTTGTTTCATAATGAAAAAAATTTAGACAATCCAAATCGATTCATTCAGTGTCCCATTTTCTAGCCTAATTGTCTCAACTGAGATTCTGGGAGGACAAAGTTGGAGACAAATCTTTATTGCTTTTTAAAATGACAGCGACACATTTGATGTATCACGGGACCTGGCCTGTGTGAGCAAGTGGGTTCATGCAGGTGGGTGAGGGACACAGGAGAGAGGGAAAAGGGACAGGCAAAACGAGCAGTCAGCAGAGACACGTCAAAGTGCTCACGGATCTTCTGTGCTTTTATTTCCTACCTTAAAAGTCATTGTGAGTTTTACGTGGTCATGGAAGAAGATGAACTGTGTCCCAGTTTCAGTTTCTAGGGTGAGTGTGTGCAGTTTTGGTGACTTGCTCCCATTCGTGACTGTAATCAACTTGTCTCTCTCTCTCTCTCTCTCTCCAAGAGCTAGGGCATTTTCTACCACTTCTGTCCACGGCTGGCCCATCTCTGCCCCACTCCTGCACACCCTGTCACGCCACCTCGGTAGGTCCAGCACCAACCTTCACAGGTCTTCTTGTCCGCAGCCAGCTCATAGCCGGGGTCACAGGCACACTTGTAGCTGCCGAGTGTGTTCACACAGCGCTGCTCACATCCCCCATGGTCTGGCCAGAAGCACTCATCCACCTCTGTTGGGGAGGGAAGGCAACCTTGGTTAAATGGCCACACAGCTGCCTGGTCTCCCTAGCCCTTCCACGCCCCAGGGGCTCCGGCTCACGCTATCTAAGAGCCAGAGTGGTATCTGGTGACTGCATTCCAGGGAGCCACATGTCCACGTTTCAAAAACTAACAGCAGCTATAGTCAAGTGTGGGATCCCGACAACACAAGGATACTTGCACAACCACAACAGGGCTATTTTCAAGGGCACTAGGCCTGCAGAATCAAACTCTAGGAGGCATCTGCTCAGCAGTATGTATGGGTGATTGCAAAAAAAAA
>NW_022900920.1:1099325-1123232 GCF_012274545.1 Fukomys damarensis
AAAGAAAAAAAAAAAAGAAAACCAAAAAACAAAAAAACTCATGAGATTCTATCTGTACCTATGATACCACTCATTTCATCGCCTGGAACTGGGGATTTCTCCCTCATACACACAGACCTTCTCAGAGCCATTCCGTAAAGGTCACAGTAGGAGGACACATGTGCATTCTCTAAGCATTAGAAGCACAGCCAGTCATGCAATACTGTTACAGACATTCTTAAGAAGGGTGCAGTGGGAGACCTGAAAGTGTCCACAAAACACCAGGCTCTGTTCCATACTATTCCCAGGAAAAACTGCAGGGAGAGGCCAGGAAGCTGAGCTGCTATCAGAGAGTAAGGAGGGTACTCAGCAGCAACAAGTGTCTAGTGATGCATTGGGGGTACTCAATAACAGCTAACAGAATGCCATGAGTGTCTGGAGAAGGACAAGGGAGTCACTGGGGAATCCCCTAAACACATCAACCCACACACAATTGAAGACAAGAAAAACCCCAGCCTGGGCCAGGGATTTAGCTCAGTGGTTCTGCTACCTGCCTTGCAAGCACAAGGTCCTGGGTCCAATCCCCAGTAAAAAAAAAAAAAAAAAGAAAGAAAGAAAAGAAAACTCCAGACTTAGGACTCTTCAGGATGATCATTAGAAACAAAAGGAATGTTATTCTCCACATCCAAGCCATGGTATATTCATTCCTGAAAGGGGGCAGGTAGAGTGTGGGCTGGTACCTAGGAGACTTGATGAAGAGACAAGAAAACATGGGGACACCTTTTTTTTTTTTTTAAGTCCAATCAGGGGTTGGGGATTTAGCTCAGTGATGCCACTGCCTGCCTCATAAGCGCAAGGTCCTGAGTTCTATCCCTGGTAGAAAGAAACAACAAACAAAAAACAGTCCAATCAAGGGAGAAGAAGGGGGCGTGGCATGGGAAGGAGAGTACTGACTCACAGCACCACGTCAGAAGCAAGGCAAGCGTGTGGGTGTTCACCAACGTGAAAGAATACATACCCAGAAAATAAATCAGGACAGCTCAGAGTTGTTAAACTGTTTAAAAGACACTCAGCTGTCTTGCCAATACAAGCAGGGATCCTTTCAGTAACATTCCTGATAGGGTGCTCTTCAGATCCTGCCTGAAAACTCACAGGGACAAGACTCTTGACACTCTTCGAAGGTGTTTCTTGGGTTGTCTGATTTCTAACCTATTGGTTCTGCAAGGACACAACCCCTCTAACCAACAATCCTCCTTGACATTTCCCTTTTCCCATCTTTCTCTTTTTTTCTTTTTTCTTGTTTGTTTTCCTTTTCCTGTCTTTCTTGACTGTGGTACACAAATTCCCCACCAACCTGGTTGCTCTTTACTGGTCCAAGGATGGCTTGTGACTACCCCATCATCTACCACAGCGATGGTAAACTGAGGTAATGCTGAGAGCAGAGTGTTCTTGGACTCCACAAATGCCTGAATGCATTGGCCACGAGGGGCAGATGGGTGTAGGAGAGACATTCTAGGCAGCGAATTGGAAGCCTCAAATTAATGCAGTATTAAGTGTGCTAAAACAGTAAGCAATCCTGTAATTATTTATCACCTTACCTGAAGCGCTGTCTTAGACACTGGCTATGTTTGGAAAGAGGAGAATAACAAATCCGGGCTCTTACGTGAATCAGGTCTGGGTTGGATGCGCCAGAGGGTCTTCACCCATCAAATTGTGGGGGCTGCTGGTGATTTAACTTCCCTGAGCCTCCCGCCTGCTTTAAAATGAGAAGAATGATCCTTTCTAGTGGTGACAGAAAATGATGCCTGTGAAGTACCCAGCTTACAGTTGATGCACGGTGACCATCACTACCAAAAACCGCAAAGTGGATTCTGATCTTCCAGTGGGTAGACACAACGATGGGGGAGTGGAGGGAGAGCACAGCCTGGACCCGCCTAACTTAGGTGAGAGAAAACTCAGGTGCAGTCCTGAGGACGGCAGGGAGACAGGAAAAGAAACTTCAAGAGTGGATCAGTAAAGGAAGACCAGAGGGATGAGAGGCACACACAGCAGATTCAAGAATCTTGCTAGGGGGGGAAGAGGGAAACAAAACACGGAATCCGTCAGGAAGGATAAAGACAGAGACAGCACCAGGGGAGGCCGCTGATGCCAGTGACGCCGTGGTTGTGGCCGGACACTCAGGCAAGAAAGAGAGGACCACGGTGCCTCAGTAATGTCCTGGGCAAGTGGAAAGAGAACAGAGGGATGGACGTAAGCCTAAAGCAAAGGGCGTATGATTCCTCTAGAGTCTAGAAGGATAAGGCATTGACTCAACAAAGTCGATAAAAAGTAGGTTTTGCGAGAGCAGCAGGATATGTGGCCACTTGCAGCTGTGCTCTACTGTGGACAGGTGATGTCCAAGTGTGACAGGTGCCACACGCAGTGGGAGCCCGTGTCTGCAGCAGTTCCGTGCTGCTATGAAGTAGCTCATGCTCCCCGCCCACTGGCTCAAGCCCAAATCTTCTAGAAGGATCTGGGAGAGCATGAGGGTTGGAGAAGAGGCTAGAATCAGAGTTCAGCTTAGCACAGCAGGACCACTGGCTTCTTTTTACCCTCCAGGTGGTATTAGGAAAAGAAGGGGTCGTTCTGGGGCTGAATAATCAGACACCTAGGCAGGATCCTGAAACTGTTTCAGAAAGGTTAAGAGAAGAAGGAGCCAGGCCTTCAAAGAGAAATCCTGAAGCACAGTGGGATGTCACACTGGGGCCATGGAAGGTAGGGACCAAGGTGGAGTCCTCACATTCTTTGTGTAGGGAGTGAGGGACCAGAAGGGCTCACCCAGTGCTTGATGCCACTGTCATCCTCCCAAAGTAACCAGAAGAGCGAGGTGCTCTGCCTGCTGCCCAGCCAATGAGCGGTGAGAGGGGTGCTGAGGCCAACTGGCACCCTGGCCAGTGGCATGAGCCAGCTGGGCCCTGGGCAAAGCCTGCTGCCAACTGGCACCAACAAGGCAAGAGGCTCTTTGGCTCTGTCCCTCCCTGCCACAGGCCCGGTATGTGCTTCCACGGGAGGCATCCTGACACAGGAGCCTGAGCACGCACATTGTGCTCATAGGAGTCGTACTGTTGGCCTCACCGGAACAAGCCTCAGCATCCAGGATGCCTCAAAAAGGAAAAAGTAATAATAAACCCACTTCTTATTTGGCATTTGTCAACTTATAAAGTGCCCCCAAGGCTGTCATTTCAATAGGGCTTCACAACAACTGGTAGAGAACAGGAGCAAATTTCCTTCTTGTATTCTACCAAGGGGGAAACTGAGGCTACAATCAGGACACATGGCTGCCTGCCTGTGTGGCACAGCCTGAAGTAGATTCTCCTGACATCTAGTCCCTTTGTGTAGGAACTAGCAGAAGACTCTAAAGAGGAGGCCGAGGGGAGAGAGAACGTGAGGTCAGAGACCAGGATTTGTGAGTCCTAGGAGAGATGGGGCGGGAAGGAGGCAGCCTGCCAAGGCAGACATGGGTGGCTGGCAAGCTGGCAGAGTTGCAGCACTAATGAAGGAGGCTCAGATGCAGAGAACAGGCCCTGTCCTCCAAGGCCTGCCAGTGTGCCACTGAATGCCCCATCGCAATTCATGGGATGACAGCCACGCTCCCCTCTCGGGATGTAGTGTGCAGAACTTCCCAAAGCAGAGAAGGAAGACCTGCAATTCTAAGGAGGCTTGGAAGCCCCTTGGGGTCAAGAACATTGGGTCTGACTGTATGGTACTAGTCTGGTTCCATCAAGACCCTACGAGCAGCAGGTCCTCAAGGCAACACGGAAGATTGTTCCCAGAGTGTGACCCTCATCTCCTCAGACCCACTTCTCTGGGGATAAGCACAGAGGCTGGGGCTGTCGCCTCTCCAGTCCACACCAAGGAATGTAAGACAATGGTTTAGAGAGTTTGGGCTCTGGAGTCAGAATGGGTTGGATTCTCAAGTTGCCATTTAGCTGTCTGAGTGATCCTGAGCAGTCCATCCCATTGTTGGTCAAATGTGACCAGGGCCAGGGATTTAGCTCACTGCCTGCCTCACAAGCACAAGAATCTGAGTTCAATCCCTGGTACCAAAGCAAACAAACAAACAAACAAACACAAACTAGCCGGGCATGGTGGCGCACACCTGTAATCCCAGCACTTGAGAGGCTGAGGCAGGAGGATTACTGTGAGTTTCAGACCAGTCTGGGGTACATAGTGAGTTCCAGGTCAGTCTAAATTACATAGTGAGACCCTATCTAAAAAAAAACAAAACAGGACCAGACCTAACTCAAAGGACTATTTGGAGAATTCAATGGCCAGGTAAATCATGTACTCTACATGGGCTCTAGCACACAGTAAGTCCTCAATTAATGATAGCTACTGTACAAATACACATTCTTATCAACGCTCAACTTCCCTACCGTATAGTTTGACCTTGTAAACTACAAGGAAATTACTAAATCTAATTTGCAAGTCCAGAACAGTCCGTTCTGCAGAAGGCAAGGCTGAGCCTTCTCCTGCCTGAGACCAGGTGGGAACTCCAGGGGGCCCTGCATACGGCTCTGAAATGGGTCACCACCTCCTCCCTCCCAGGGAGTCTCGTCTAGTGCCAAGGCTCCACATGGATTTTGTGATTCTTAAACTGGGGGAGCAATATTTCTTCCTGTGACCAAAAGTGGAAACAAACTGCTGATTCATACCCTTGAAAAAATTGGCCGCAAAGCCTGATTTGTTGATGGAGCCGTCGGACACAAACTTCATCCACAGTCTGTTCGAGCTGGATTTCACATCCTCCGGCTTCTCGTAACCACAGAAGTGGCCGATCAGGGCGCTCTCTTCCGTGGGGCCGTCACGAATTTCCAGGTAGTCATACGAGCAGCTGTCGTGCCTTTCAATCTAAAGGGAGAAACAGAGGCCACTTCGTTAACATCAGATGGTTCATCTTCAAGGTTTTTTTATTTAAAAATGGAACCTAAAAATCATCCTCAAAACCTAACCAGGCTGAGTGTGTCCTGAGTTTCTTCAAGGCTTGTTGCAAAAGTCAAGGGTGAATCAAACTGCGGAGAGACTAAGAGATGTAGGGAAGAACAATTCTGCAAGACTCCCTTGGATTCCAGGATAGTTTTTCATGGGGGTTGGGGTGTGAAATAGTCTCTCTATGTAGTTCAGGCTGGCCTTGAACTCACTATGTAACCCAAGCTAGCCTTGAACTCATAGCGACCTTTCTGCCTCAGCCTCCCGCGTGCTGGGATTACAGGTACGTGCCGCCATGCCCAGCTCAGGCTAGCTTTTCACTTCCACTATTCTCTCGCCCCTTCTAGCACCCTTCCAAAAAAGGGGTGAACCACATTTCAAAGGCTGCAGAAAGTTTGATATAAGATGTCCAGGCACAACTCACCATGGGCTTAATATGTAACGTGGTCTCTTAGGTTCCTGTTTTCAACCCAGAAATTGGAAACCCATCCTTACAGAGTGGACAATAACAAGGAAATTTGTCACTTACGTCTTTAGGGAGACATCCAAGCTGGGCTCACCTCAAATGCTTGGAAAATGAGTCCCACATGAAACCCGTCCGACACGGTGATCCTCCACACACATTCCTTGGAAGGCCTGTAGTCATCAGGGTAGTTGGGAGATTGGATCTGGCCAGCATCTTTGTTAATGTCTCCCCCACATGTAGCTTTAGAAAAAGCATAGGAGGAAGCGGGTTCCCGGTCAGAGGAAGATGGGTGTCAGTGGTCACC
The DNA here is from genome assembly GCF_012274545.1 of Fukomys damarensis. Taxonomy (NCBI): domain Eukaryota; kingdom Metazoa; phylum Chordata; class Mammalia; order Rodentia; family Bathyergidae; genus Fukomys; species Fukomys damarensis. The sequence goes on from NW_022900920.1 coordinate 1,105,043, forward strand.
ACTAGGTGGCTCCACTCACCAACATTTTCATCTCCATACAACAAAGACTGTGCCTCAGGCATAAAATGCGTGTTTTCTGCTCTGAACTTTTTCATATACAGAAGATAACCATGTAGCACCTTCATGGTGCATCAGATCACCTGGGAAACTGCTCCAACTATAAGAGCCTGGGCCACACCCCCAGGGGCTCCCATTCGGGTGAGGGAAAGCACAAAGCTGCAGAGTTCCCCAGGTGACTCTAATGTACTGGGTGAGGATGGCTGCACTTAAAAGATACACGTGTGTGACCACACACACAGAGGTGTGCATTAGGTCTTTCACAAAAACAAGACATCCTCTCTAATTACCACAATTGGAGGCCGAAAATGGCCCTTGATTTTTTTTTTTTTTTTTTTTTTAATGTCTCACCTTGGAGAGGGTGGGATGGGATGGAAAGGGGCGTGAGTCAGGAAAGCTCAGCACACAAAACCTGTAGAAGTAGCATTGCCTGGGGCGGCAGCTCAGAGTCTGCTCTGCCCTCAGGGTGGCCTCACAGGCCCTTCTAGGAAACGCAGCTGGACCTTCCCTGACATGGTCCAAAGCCTTCTTTTCATGAGCGAAACAGAGGCGCAATCAGGTCAGCCCCTTTGCTTAGACTCACACATTTCCAGAGCCACTGCCATCCGCAGGGTTTTGGACCCTGACATCACCCTCACATGGGGCAGCCGACTCCCCAGATGGACAGGAAGGATTCAATGGGCTGGTGACAGGTAGATGACAGTTCTGAGATGAGCACAGCTGGCCTCTGCATTCTGAATGTAGAGGAAATGGCTTGCGGTCCTCAGCTGACCCCTTAAATCAATGACCCCTACTCTAGGGGGCCTGGCAAACTGCCAAGCTCTGGAGTGAAAGACGGACAGCAAGTGCATGGGAAAGACAAGCGGATCAGCAGCCACCCGCGTGGCTTCCTCTGTCATGAACAAACCTTCATACACCGCGAAGAAGCCTTTGCCCAGGATGTTGCTACTGCTGCGGAACTCCACCCAGAGCCGGCTGTCTGAGGAGATGAGGGGCTCGGGGACTTTGTCACCACAAAATCTACCTAAAAGTAGAAAAGACAATCAGGATGCCTGGGACAGCAAGGAGGTGCAAGATGCTGATTGAGACAAACTGACTCTTCCAAGGTGGTCCGAAGTGAGCAGTAGCCTTCCGCGACTGTTGCTCCTGTCACACATACCGGATTGAAACACAGGACTGAAGGAGTCCTACAACCTCTGTGCCTCAGGCAAGGGCTCCAGATTCTGGTCACTCAAAGCACCCAGGGTGTAGCCGAGGTGCTCGCCTCCTCCAAATGGGCCCAAGGCAGCTCTGAGGTTTGGTGGAATCAGGCACTGAGGTAGTGATGAACACTCATTCTTCAGTGTATCCTGTGCTATCCATGCCCTCCCTTTGCGACACTGAACATTCTGCTTTCTTTGCCTCGGGAGAGAGGCAGAGAACACATGACAAAGAAATCAAATCATTTTGGCTTTTGAATATTACAAGGCTGGTCACAACAGCAAAGATAGGGAAGACTGCACAGTGAGTAAGAGAATCGTTCCCCATCCTTGTGGTCTTAGATTACAGGAGAGAGGAGAGAGGGGAAAGGTTGGACAGGGCATAAGGCAGCTCCTAAAAGGACCTGTCCCCCGTCCCACCCTAAGCTGAGACCCTGGATAGAAAAGGCCAACAGAGATCCCAGGTAGTTTAGGGATCTGGGAGAAGCAGAAAATTGTGTCCCCCAGTCCCTGGGAAGAGCCTAAGGGGGTAAAAAAGACTGGATTCCCCTGCCTCTCACAAGGGCAGAACAGAAGTGCCTGTGTGGTCTGTAAAAACACGCGGCCCTGTTCCTCCAGCTAAACACGGTATGATGGTAGCAATGCCATTCGCAGCCCTTGAGGGGGAATGGACGTGACTTCCCCTTAGCCCAGAGGACTTGAGGAGCCACAGAATGCTTCTCACACTTGGAGGGAGATGTGGCCTCCATCCCATTCTGAGTTGCCCTAGGATTGAGACAAAGAGGAGCACAGCAGCCTCTTATGAGACCGGAGGACTGGCTGGTCAGGAATGAGGACTCCCAGCAGGCCTAGGCACGACCGTGATATTGTCAGCACCACCACCCCAACTTCCATGATGCTATCTATGGTCTACGTCGAGATCCGTACACCCACAGCTGGGCTTTCGGAAGTGACTGGACCATGGGGATAATAGCTTGAGTGGAACAGAAGGTCACTGGGGGCACGGCCTGGAAGGGTTCATCTCACTTCCCAGCCCCTAACCTTGACACTCTGTTCGCGGGTGCCGTGCCATCAGCAGCTCCCTTCCACCATGCCCCTGTGCCAGGCCACGCTGCTTTGGACCAAATGACAATGGACTGAAACCTCTATAGACTCTAAGTCAGACAACCTCCCCTTCTTTAAACTGCAGGTGTCAGGAATGGCGTCTCAGGTATGAGATGAGTGAAAAAGACACATAGCTGGGCACAGATTATTCCCACTGGTACTCCCTTCCCAGGGAAAGAACTGACTGAAATTAAGTTCCTACTGCCTAATAGAAAAGAGGTTCGTAATAAGTATAAACTTTTGTTATTGAAAAAAAATTCGAGTTTCTTAGGCACTTGTGTGCACAGTCTGAAGCTTTGACCTTCTGTGAAGGAAAAGGAGGAGGCCAAGCTTCCTAGTACGTGACAATCTTTGGTCATCTCACTCCTAATGAAATTTAAGGACCGTAGCCCAGGGCAAGGACAGAGACGGGGTTGGGTGGAAAGTGGGTTGTTTTACTGGTCAGTTCAGAATACTGAGCAGCAGATGCGGCATTGCATGTCTGCAATCCCAGCATGTGAGGGAAGCTGAGGCAGGAGGATCAACCTCAAGTTTGAGGCCAGCCTGGGCTACCTAGGGAGATCCTGCCTCAACCCCCCACCCCACCCCACCCTGCAAAAAAAAAAACACAGAGCAGCCAAGGTCTGCTTGGACCAGAAGTACATGTCTCTGCCAAGAATCTACCGAGTGCATCACCGAATTTCTTTCGTTTTGGGTGGAAGGAGATAGAGAGTGAGTACTAATGGCTGTGCATTTTCTTTGGAAGATGATGAAAATATTCTAAAATTGACCATGCACCTCTATGAGCATATTAAAATCTATTGACTTAATGAATTGCATGGTGTGTAATTTTTTTTTTTTTTCAGTACTGAGGATTAAATTCCGGGTCTTTGTACATCTCAGTCCTTTTCTTTTTTTTCTTTTCCGGACATGAGCTCACTAAGTTGCCCAGACTGGGCTTGAACTTGTGATCCTCCTTCATCAGACTCCCAGAGTGCTGGTATTACAGGTGTAAATCACCAGATTGGTGGGCTCTCAATTTTTTTAAAGTCCATTTAAAAGATATATTGCGCACATTTTTATTGTCAATACTATGTTAGGCACTAGACAAGCCACTTAAAGCTATTTTTAATTCTGCTCTATCCTTCTGAGAAAAGTGGGGAACACTGAGGTTGGAGGAGGAAAGAGCTATGAGGGGCATTTCCAAATGGCCAACTACAGCACCCATGCTTAGGGAGAGAGCTGTTCATCTTCACTCCCTTCTGATTCTGGCCACCTGTAGCTGTTTGAGTTTGGTGAGCTTAAAGTTCAGAGAGATAAGGCGAAACTGCTGCTGAGATTTTGGCAAGGAAAAGCCCATCAGAGCCTGTAAATCTTCAGTAATGGTTCCTCTGGTGTGGCAAATTAGTGTCTATTAGTTTTTGGAAAATAACACAGAAGCAGGAGGAAGTGTTGCTTACCATCAGGGAGACAGCACACAGAGTGGCCGTTAGACCACGCCAGACTGCCAGCAGAGCTCCTGCCTAGCCTAGCTTGAGTTTCAAGTCCAAGTTTCTCCTTTTCAAACTGCAGCTGTCACAGCCACTGAGGAATGTTTCCAAAGGAGAGAGGGACCTTCACTGCTGCACCGCCTCCAGCCCTAACTGGATAGGATGAGCCGCCGCCACCCAGAACGGTTAGAAGACGACCTGTTTGCTCAGTACTCCGGAGGAGGTAGGAACTGCAGCTGAGGTACTGACGGTCTTGCAGGGCCGTACTTAGCAGAACACATTACAGATCAGAGCCCTCTTCTCAAGTCACTTTGCAGCTCTCAACTACTACGCATTACTCTGTCCCTTGCCTGACATCTCAGAACTCTCATCTTCACCATCATACCTCTAATAGAAGCCCTTTTGTCATTGATCATGTCTGTGCCAGATACTGTCCTACCGTGTTACCAGGATTATCTCATCTTAACACATTAACCTGAATTTGGGACTATTACTAATCCCATTTCGCAGATGAGAAAAATTGAGGATCAGAGAATTTTTCTCAAAGCTGGAGGTAGAAGCAGAATTTTAAGCTTGGTGGTCTGAGACCTGGACTTTGATCATCAATATCAACTTCTTCTTCATCACCATCAAAACCAGCACCATCCAAAGGAATTTGGGTGAAATTCTAATCATTGTACAATTTTGAATAAATAGACACTAGATCTCCCTCTCTCTCTCTCTCTCTCTCTCTCTCTCTGTGGAAATGCAAGCATCATCCCTATTTTCCAGTTTAGAGACAGACAAGTATGAAAGAAGATCAGAGCAAGAATGGGGAAACGCTAGGCTCTGCTGTTGGCCTCACACTGCCACTTCTGCTTATTGGGGAAGCTGCCCTGAACGAGGGCGCCCCAGTACGAGGCCCACAGGACACTGGTGAGCTGGCGTGGCCCTTCTGAACTTCCCTCTTCATTTCAGGGAAAGGAGTAAAAGGGCTTTTGTGTACATTGTGGTGATCTAGAATGCCCAAAGACAGTTCTGCACACAAAACTACATTGTTTAGAATAATTCCTCTAACAAATCAGGGAGGGGAATCCAATTTCCAGGACAGTATTTCAGGCAACCGGATGAGTTTCTATGCAGCTAACACCTTCCCCGTTAGGCACCATCTCCTAAGTTGCCCTTGAAAACTGAAAAACCTAGTTGAGATATTTACCAAGCTATGAAATGTTCTCAGTCGATTTCATTTTCCCTTGACATCTCTAAGAAAAAACCCGGGTCCAAAACAGCCTCCTCCCAAGGAGACTAATCAGGCCGGACAGAAATTGGATTGGACAAAAGGTGTCAAATTCCTAAACTGAAATCTAGCTCCTGTGTGCGGAGGAGGAGTTTAATAAGGATATCAAGAAGAGGAAATACAGATGAGGACACTACAAGTGGCCTCCATGGGGAGTCATAAAGGGCTCATTCATAAAAAGTTATGCATGTATTATGCCTGGATTTTCACACACTGCCCTGGGAAAAAAATGTGATGCATAGTTTTTCAGAGCAAGATGCATACTTTCACAATCCGCCCTAATCTGCTGTCCCTCCTGCCAAAGGGGCATTGACCTGCCTCCTCCCAGCAGATTTCATGGCCCTGACCCCTCCCAGGGACCAGCTCAGCTGACACAATGCACTTGTTCCAAACACAAAAGTTCACTAACAACTGCATTTGGAAACATCAGAGCAGGCCAAATAGTTGGCAAAGGAGAACTCCTACAAAGGAAGAATGACGGCCGTGGGCACTGAGCCGTGCCTTTGCTGCAACACCACACACACACGCACACACACACACACACACACACACACACACACACACACCCCAAACCAACCACACAGGAATGTTTACAGTACAGTGCAAAAATATTAGTCCTAACCTCTCCCAAACAGAACAAAAAACCCCTCAAACCATCACCTACAGCAATAAACTGTCAAAATCTTGTCCCACTAATGAAAGTGTAGCCAGAAATACAGGATTTGCTGTAAGAAAATGCCTGCTTCAAGTTCAGGCAAAGGGAATGCCTAGAAATCTGCACATGCTCGTTCTTGGAATGTACCTTGGACCTCTCTGGGGAACCTAGTAACAGAGAACTCCTCTATTCCATTGGGGTGGGATGGGGTGGGTGCATAGGGCTGCCAGGCTTAGCCAACAATAACCCAGGAAATCCAGTTAAATTTGAATTTCAGATAAACAAGACATAATGTATCTTATCCGGCAAAGCTAAGGGACACCCTGATCAATTTTAGCACTCACCTCTTCCCCTCACCAGGACATCTGAATTCTGATCTGATCTCACCCACTAGTTGTCTGTGAGGCTTTAGAAAGTGTAACTTGGGGAGCTGGGCTTTCTCATGAACAAGTACAATTCAGCGACTCAGGAGGTTGAGTGGTTGTGATTGCCGGATGCCATGTTCTCATGAAGGTCTTCCACACAGCTCTTGTGAAAGGCCTTCTTGTAAAAGACCCAAACAACGGAGTCTTGCACAAAACAGAACAGGAAGCTGCCCACCACCTCTACGCTTCCTTTCTTAGAGGTAACCACTTCAACAATTTGATGAGCACCATTCCAGGCCACTCTCTGTGTCCTGGCACTGGACACAAGCACATGAACCACGTATTTATAGGTCAACACAATCGTTCTCTGACCCACTTTGTGGGGATTCTGGTTCAGAACTTTCCCAGGACTCTAGTGCTCAGCCAGGTTTGGGAAACTCTACTCCAGGGATTCATCTCTCTGATTTTGTTACATCAACCCAGTGCTACCTGTAAAGCCTCACCCGCTGCTAGCTACTAACACCTGCCCTGTCTGCTTACATTAGGAGGAAACAGAAATCCAGGACAAGACAGCGTTTCCCCTTCCACTGCACCGGTGGCATAATCCACTTGTTCTGCAGTGTACACATTCCTGTGCACACTTGGCCTGGAGGTCACTTTCTTGGTTGCCTGTTCGGACTGCTAACTACCTGACAGATTGCTCCTAATTGGGGCAACCTGGTGCTCAGACTCAGTCTGCTCTGGCTGCTCCCCAGCTCTTTGGTGCTCCTAAGGACAGGAACTCCTACCTATTTTACCACAAGGAATTCAAATTCATGGTCACAGGTGCCTATGTGCTCTTCCTGCAGTAGCTTACTTTAGTCATACAGTATGCAGTGTGATCGAAGTATACAGTGAATTTTAAAGTTTTTTTAAATTAATTGCAATAAAAGACACATCACCTTTAATCCCCCCTTAAAGTATGCTCCTCTGCTTCAAACACATGTCTTCTGTCATTCTTGCCGCATCTGGAAGCAGTTCTGGAAGTCCTCTGTTGTATCTTCCCAGGTGGGATCCAAAATAGGATAAACGTTGCTGCTGAGGACCACCCAATGGAAAGGCAGTCTGTAAAAATCTTACCGTGCGTCCTCGTCCCCCTTATTCACTGGGTGTGGCACTGTGGGATTTCTGGCTCTTCCCCAAAGTTAAAACGCCCATGAAAGGTAAATGTCTGGAATCAACCCAGGGCTTCAAGGCAGCCACAAAAACACAATTGAAGACGCAAAAGAGGACTTCTAGAACGGCTGTAGTCAGTGGTAAGAACGATGGATATATGTGTTCAAAGCAAGGGAGAATATTTTGAGGAGGATTAATGGCATTGTGCATTTTACTCCAATATATTTTTTAAAACTTTTAAACATTCACTATATTTTTATTGTATCTGATAGCTTCACATCTGCCAGGTTTTCTGAAGGAAGTTATAGCCAGACCTTCTACCCAGTCTCTTCTGACCTATCCCATTCTTGGTTCCCCTAAGCCAACATGACATTAGGCTTGGTCCAGCAGTGAAACTTCCCAGCTAAGTCCTCTTCTTGCTTTGCTAGTAGCATCTTCAGCCAACTGTCTCAGCAACAGCTCATTCTCAGGCTTTTCAATCTCAGTATAACAAGAGTGGCTCTTCTGTTCATATGAAGATAGACCAGGAACCAACTACTCACCGAGTTCTTAGACTTCTCCAGCCCAGGAGCCACACTACAGACTATTCTAACAATGAGAACAACCATTCCTCAGCTGAGACCTTCCTACTGGCTCCTTATCCTTGCAATTTTCTCTCCAGTCTACCGTGGCTGCCATTCCCAGCCTAAATAAGTCATGGTGTCAGGTCCTAAGCCACTAGTTCTCCTTACAGTTGTAATCTTCCCAGGCTACTGCTGAAAGATTTCTCTTTTTGTGATCAGTCCTGAGTGAACTAGCTTTTCTCTTTATACTACCTGCCTGCTGTCCATCACTCAAAGGCCCTAGCTGCCTCATCATGGTTGAGGTCATACCCTGTTCAACTCACAAAAATAATACATGTGATCACAAAAATTTGTAAAATATAGCTAAATCAAGAACAGAATGAGATTTTTTAAAATTTTATCCTGAAATAAGTATATGTGACTGATTCACAGGTATACTTTTACTTGATATTTTTATGATAGAACACATATGATTCCTTCCCATTGAATTCAACCTACAGAATATTTTGAGTAATTTTGCTTTGAATGATCCCGGACAGGATATTCAGTATTCAGCCCACCACATTTCTACTACTCACTTTATTATACTAATCCCATCTCATTCACTTACAAGTGCTACGGCATCTAAGTCTGCAATGTCGATACTTATGTACCTCGGTTCGTGAATGCTTTGTTTGCGAACAACTTGGTTCATACACAGAAGTATTCGGCAAAATTTTGTTTCTGTTTACAAGCTCTGCATTGGGTGATGAAAACAACCACGGCCATCTTTCCTGCATGAACACCAATGTGGCTGTCTTTTCCAGAATTGTGGAATGAATTAAATGTATGGAGTGAGGTATCACTGTATATATATATGTAGGCATATATTTCTAATTAATGCTACTCCATATTCCACTCTGTAACATACTTTTTGCAGCTAACAGTAGACCACCAACAACTTTTTATACCCAATACATAGTCACCTCCAACTTTATTTTTACTGGCTAGAGAATTTTAAATTGAAAAGATGTATCATAGTCTATTCAGCTAACTCCTACTGTTGAACATTTACATTGCTTTCAATTTTCCCTGCTTCAGTGCACATCCCTATAGCTAGAGCTTTGCACTCTTCCTTAATTAGTTCCCTAGGATAAATTCCAAGAAGTGGAATTGCCAGGTCAAAGGCTATTCACAGTTTTAAGAGCTTTTAACATGCATGGCCAAATGAAGTGTTCAGAGTTTTACAATGACATAGGCCCTTAGGGCTTCCTGTGACTGCTGTTGCGATGGACCCTTCCAGGCAGTAACAGCATTCCAGAGAACACTCAACTGCTCCTCTCTTAAAGTTGTCTGAAGTCCACTCACCCAATAGAGGGGCTTTCCTCCAGTATCCATCCCGGACCTCCACATAATCGTACCAGCACAGACGGCTCTTAAATAAATCCATGGATGTGAAGTTTAGGAAGATCTGTAAAGAAATTACCATAGACTGAGTCTGAGCAACAAAGCCTGAGGAGTTCTGAAAGACGCGCTGTGCATACCAGTATTCTCACATTACCATTTAGCATACAGGGCCCTCAGACCACAGGAGGAGGGTCTTCTCAAAGACACAGGCACAGGAAACCTCGTGACATTAAATAATAAACCTTAGGCAGGATGAGGAGTAAAGAGAAAGAGAAGGGTCCTTTGGCTCTGTCTGGGAAATCAGTCTGAAGTCACTAGGTGGCTTACGGAGAACAAGATGCATTAAAAAGACTGGCCAGGATGACTGAGACTTAGATTTAGAAGGGTACCTTGAAGGAGGTAAGGGGGTTGATGAAGTTCAGAGATACAAAAAGATCCTATAATTTCATCAATCATTTCAGAGACTCTGGGGTTAGCCCGAGTGCATCTAACCACCTCTATGATCAATGTCCCCTCGGCCATGACCTTACTTTTGAGGTACGGTGTATACAAAAGTCTTCCTACAGTTGACTCATTCATTGCTGGTTGGCCACCTGTTGTGTGCTAGTCTATGCTGGGAAATGGAGAGAGTTACGTAAGGGAGGTCAGAGCAGGAGGAAAAGGTAGAAACAGCACACCAACGAGGACACTATGGCATAAATGCTGAAAAGGGAGGGTTAGACAGTCCTGAGATGGGAGAATGAAATTTTGCCTGGAGAAGACTTCTCAGAGAAGGTGCGATTTAATCTACAAGGACTAGGAGCTCCATGGGCAGAGAAATAAAGAAAAACTGCTATGGAGCTGAGGCAAGGAGCTATTTGAGGCCTTGGACCATAAGCCCAGGACAGTGAATGTGCCTGGAATGAGGGAGATGAAGAGGCAAAGAGATAAGAGTGAAGGCAAGGGTGGCAGCGGGTTAAGCTGAGGCTGGGTGGGATCATTCCTGCTCTCTGGAACATCCCTGAGGTCCCTCGCTGGAAGTCCCAATGGCCAAATAAGTGATTATTTAGTAGAGAGGACAGAGTGGTCCTGCAGGCTGCATCTCAATACACAGGTGCTACCCAGTGAGTGGGCCCTGTTCCCCCACCTCCCTCCAGCCTGGGATTCTCTCAGAAGATGGACTACAGCGGAGCCCAGGTTTCCCTTCTCCCTTCACCACAGCCCCACTCCTGTCAAGCTCCACCCAAGAGATGCCTGTGCGTCCTGTACCCTGAGAAACAGTAGCTTATCTCATCAGAGCTCTAGGCTGACTCTCTGTAGCATTTTTCTGCTCTATCATTTCTCAGCTCTCCAGCTCTAAGCAGCCCACACACCCCTGACCCTGTTCCTTTTCCATTTCTTTTATTTTGGTACTGGGGATCAAGCTCCAGTCCTTGCACTTGCACTTGCGAAGCAGGCCACCAAACCGCTGAGCTAAATCCCCAGCCCACCTTTTCCATTTCTAAGGACCTTTCTCTCAGCAGCTCACTGGTGTCCAACATCTTCACTCTCTGTCCCTTTCCCGGTTACTTCTTTGATAGCCAACCAGCCCAGGGACACTGTCTTCAAGTAAACCTTGAGGCTGGAGGATTTGTAGTGTACAGGTTCTGATCCCTCCTGCCCAAATCTGAAGATGGTTATTTGTTCTCCAGTTCCCTGGTCTCCTTGGACTGCACCTGTCCTTTCTGGTTGTCACCATACTGGCCAGTCCTCTCTCCTTGGGTGGATCCTGCCCTCCCTACTGTCCCCAGCTGTGAGAGCACCTCAAACCCAAGTGTTCCCCTCTCACCTACCTGACTATAGAAGACCCATCACCTCAATCACCCAGGCATCCTGCCTCAGTGCTATCCCTCCTTTCCTCTGCTGTTGACCCTCCCCATATCTGCATAGCACCTGTACTGATGGCTCTTTTCCCTTTAAGGTGTCTGTCCCTCCCCTCTTACCCAGTCTTGCTCCCCTCCGTGTCTCCTCCTCATTGCTGCTGCCCCTCCCTGGTGTGCCTCCACAATTCTGCATACTAGGGCTTCCAGGTCAGTCTTGTATCTCATGTTTACCAGATCCCTCCCATACTTAGGAAACCTCTGCAGATCCCCATATCCCTCTCTCATAAGTGAAACTCTCTGCTCACTTTCCACAACCTCCAGAGCCAGACTCCCTTTTTCCAAGGGCTCCCTGATACAGCTACACTAATGAAACCCTCCCCCGGTCCAGAAACGTGTCCCTTCTTTTCTAAGCCCTTCCCTCACCGCCCAGTGGACATAATCTGATCATCTTTGGAATGCATTACTCCCTCTCATATAGAGATTCCGAGCAGGTGTCTTTAGGGTCAAGCAGATTACACTTCTCACCTTCACCAATTACCAACCCTGGAATCTTGAGGAGATACTTGACTTTCTTGGACCTCGCGTTCCTCATCTTCAAATCAATATGCACACTATTAGGTTGTTGAGGGGACTGCACAAGAAACTGTATAGAGTTTATAAGTGCCAATCCCAGCAGATAGTAGAAACTCCATAAATGGTAATTAAAAGTCAGATCATACCAAACAGTGTACCACAACTGGTACCAGCTTCGACTGTCCATCTCGTCTGGTGGTAAAAGTACCCACCTCTTCCCTCTGAGCAATCCTGCCCTGCAGTCAGGTCCCAGGACAAGTAGCATCTTCCACAAAACCCTGTGATCTCCTAGGCAATGAAGAGTGGGTACCATAAAATAACAGGCCAGCTTATCTCTATCCCTGTGCATGTACATATGTGTGTGTGCATGTGTATAATGTCACTCTCAAACTACACTGGTCTTTAAAACCCTACTTGAACATTTGAATCACCTTGGAAGCTTTAGGGGAAAGGCTGGTACCAAGCAAATGTCCCTCCTTCCTTTAAATCAGACTGCCAGGGAGTGGGGGAACCCAAACTAAAGTCAAGGATGTAATTTAGATTTCTCTCAAATCTCCACAGAGCTTTTATTTAAGTAATCAAGCTCAGGAATACTTTGTAAGCTGCTTGCACAATAATTCTTTAGCCTTTGCTTTGTAAAATCAAGGAAAGGAAATCTTAGTACAACCTCCTTGGTAACACATTCATATTCTAAATAAACCGGATAATTATTCAGGCTAATTATTTTAAGTATGTTAATGAACCATAAAGACCATAGAGGAAGACGTGATGAACGAGAGGTGATACTCAAATCAACCAAGTTTGTTAATTACTAGGAGCTCTGGGGAAGGCTGGGCGAAGCAGAAAATGGAATAATTGGTGCAGATATTTCAGTGATGTATATTCTCCCTGCCCCCAGTGAGGACTAATAATTGAGGCTTGGTGAAGCTTACATGTTTCAAACATATTACATAGCGTGTGCTGTGCGAATAAAATCAACAATTTGGAGATTACTAGATCCTTTCCTCTTCCTCCTCCTCCTGCCTGCCTCCCTCCTGTTAGAAATAGAGACGTCACATCCATCCAACGCAGAAGATCTGGAGTCTCAGCTACAAGATGACATCCACGCTGTATTAAATGTGCAAGAGCAAAGATTCAGTGCATGCATGTATATAAGTGCATTGTGTATCATAAGTGCATGTTCAAATGTCTATCTGCTAACATGCTCCCTCTGTATAACAATATGAGATGATGGTCAAGCGTTCAGACTCTCACAAGTCCAGTTGGCCGGGTTCAAATCCTAACTTTGCCATGCACTTAGTAGCCTTAGGCAGTTTCTTTTCTTTCCTACAAAATAAGCAAGGTGGACCAGGGATTTAGCTCAGTGATTCCACTGCCTGCCTTGCAAGCTCAAGGTCCCAAGTTTGATGCCTGGTACCACAAATAAATAAATAAACACATAAATAAGCAAATGAAATAAGCAAGATAAAGCACCTAGCCTTGTGAAGTTGATGTAAGGATCAAATTAAATGATCCCCATAACATACTGAAGATAGAACCTAGTCCACAGAGAGAGTTCGTAATGGTCCTAGGCCTTTCTTTCTAGTTATCACACTATGCTTAACTCAACACTTCAATGGACTTCTTTTGAAGCTATAAATTCACAATGCTTGTGGTTGTCTATAGGCACCTGAAAAATTCCAATACACCCACTGCTACCCTGATGACCAGTTTTTCACTAAGCCCCAGATATGTCTCCTTATCCTTTCAACAAATACTCAGTATGTGCCATACACTGTGTGGAGTCCTCGGACTGAGGATAGTCAACCTGTCCTCAATGAGTTTAGGGTTAGAAGGGGGACAAATATACCAGCAATTATAACACTATGAGACATGCTGTGAACTGTGACATTGTAGAGATAACTGGGAACACAGGTGGTGTCCCCTTACCCCAACCCAAGGAAAACACAGCTGCAGGTAAGCTGAGACAATCTAAAGAACACTTAGAAGGCAGCTATGCCAACCATTATACCACCAACGCCTCTGAAAAGCACTTGGATTTGCAGAGACATTGATTGAAAAGATAAACTTTGGAATATGAAGCCTAGGTCTCCATTCCCAGTTCTATATCTTGCAGTGAACCTAAGCAATTTCCTTAATGTCCAAGGAATGACTATAAGAATATTCACTCTGTTATAGGATTGAGAACACATTACCCATGGACTAGGGTAAAGAGGCCCTGGTCCTCAGCTTAGCTCTAGAGGGTCATGGAATCTTCAGAGCCACAGGAACATGCCCATGCAGTTTGTCTGGCCTCTAGGCCTCCCTCAGCGCTGACCCACTTGGATCCCTGCTTCCAAGCAAGAAAGGTACACACCTGGCCAGCCCACCCACTGGAGGGGCAGCTAAGGAACAGCCGTTTGCAAGATAGGGGCGGATGGTGTTTGGGAGTGTGGGTTGGGGCGGGGGTGCTCCTGAAGTACCAAATGTGAGTCAGAAGGAAAGGGGAGGGCCTGACTGCATTTGGGGGTCAGCTCTCCCCACATTGCCACCTTCCAGACCAGCAAATCAAGATGTCAATAAATTCTAAATTGGACCTTGCCAATTCTAAATTGGATCATTGTAACACTTATCAAGGAAGGATAGAGCCTTCTTTGCCTTACAAACGGTTTGCTTAATCTATAACTTATATGAACAGTTAGCAAGTGTTAGGCCTCCCTTTGTATGGGTGAAACTGGTTGAGAAGTCCAGAAATAGTGAATGTAAAGCAAGCAGCCTGTGCCTGCCACGTGCTGTGTGCTCTTAACAAAAGAGCTGTTATTATTACTAGTGTCCTCTTGTGTCATCCAGAAAGCCATCCTTTCCCAGGAGGTTTCTTGCCTAGCTTTAAAAACTATTCATGATTATTTCCATGATGTATCCCTGGAGTGCAGCGTGACAATTTGGTGCACGTGCGTAGTGTGCAATGGTCACGGCAGCGTAATTAACGTCCCACCTACCTTCTCCCCTGGAGTGACGGAGATCCTCCAGATGCAGTGGGCGTAAGATGGGTAGCCATTTGGGAAACCGGGTGCAGAAAAGTTTCCTGTTGTGTCCTGCAGGGTCTCCCCACATGCTGCACAAGCAAAACAACAACTGTGACACTGGCATGTGTACCATGCTGCCTGTGCAGCTCCTGCCTGGGGCCACCAAGCAAAAACACCCGTTTACCAGCCGAAGTCCTCACAAGGACGGATGTGAGGCAGTGACATAAAGAAAGTAGCATGCAGTGCCAAAGAGCAGCACCCAGGGCCCTCCTGTGCCTCTCAAGACTGAGCATGGTCCAGATTTGAAGTCAAACCTCAACTGTCTGGCAGGCTGTGTGGCTACTGGCCGGGCACTGATTTTCTTGTCTGTAAAATAAGCAGGGTGGACCGCAGAGGCTGAGCAGAGTCACTGTATTACGCACAACGGGTCAACTGGGCACCCAGTGAGTGCTCCATACATTGTGGCCATCGTGGCTGCTAACAATAACATTTGGGGTAGGGAGACCATGGGAGTGCAAGCCAGTGAAGCAAAAAAGAAAGAAGATGCTCTGAGACTCATTTCAATTTTGAAATCCATTTCAGTTTTGAAGCTCATTTCAGTTGTTGTTTTAAATCTCACCTCTTTTCCTGCTATGCACCTCTGAGAGAGCTACCAAATAGTTAAGAAAGCAGAGAAAAGTGGAGAGGCACAGGAAGCTCGAATACTCGACAGCACATGATTCAGTTTTTTGCAAGTTTGACAGCTGCCTGGTGATGAATCTCAAACATAGGACATACATGTGAAAATTATTTCCTCTAATATGTCCCTTTAAAACAAAAGAATGTCTGCACCTTAGGAGCTGTAGGCTTTGTATTTCCCTGAGCCTTGGGATTCCAATCCCAAAGACAAAGACACTGGCTTGTCCGGTGTAGAAAGCACCACCCGCAAAGAGTGGGGAACAAGCATTGTTAAGGACCTTGTACTACAAGCGACTCAAGCTCTGCATAGCAACAGCCTTAGCTCTCAGTTATTACTTGAACCTTCACAAAGCTCCATATTTTTTGGAGCTGCAGGAAGGGAGAGGTGGAGAACTACCCACCCTTGGCCTCAGGAAATCCTGGATATTGGGGCTTCCATATCACATTACTGAACAACTGCCAGGCATCATGAGGATTATGCCCGGCAGTCTACACCCCCTGAGGGTTCCATGGAAATTATTTTAGAATAATCATCAACATTCTGCAAGAACAGATACATTACTGTATAGCTCCACGGTATTTACCAGCTGCTTCCAATCCTTTTGGGAAATACACAGCATATACATTATAACTAAATAAGTACTATGGCATTTCCCAGAGAATGCTATAAGGTTTCCCTTTAAATTCATCAAGGCCATATGATATGTGCATCCTGCATTTCAGCCCTAACGTGTCCCCAGACACCTAATGGCTAGGTGGACACACTGCCCAGTTTCATGCACACACAGCGAGCCCCGCAGACCTGCTGCTCAGTGTGGCAATGTGACAGCCTAAATTTTTCTCCAGTGGCCTCCATTTCAAATATTCCATGTCTTTATCAAACTCTGTATCCAAATCGGAAGGGAGGAGAGGAGAGGGGAAGGGAGGGAAGAGAAGAGGGAAAGTAAGGGGAGTGGGCGGGAAGGAAGGGAAAAGAAAGGAAGGGGAAGGGAGGGGTAAAAAACATGTATATAGCACCCTACGAGCCCCTTTAGGCACAGTGAGTTGCTCAAGGAAGATACTGATTTGTTAGAATGGCTAAAGCTCTACTTTACTGTGAAGTGGATTTCTAGCATGAATAATCCCGGCTCTCACCGGTAATCTATTCTCCTGACTTCCTATTTAAGACCTCACAAAATTCTGTGACCCATTCTTGTCTATTAGTGTTTGAGTTTTGCCAGGATTCATCCAGTGTCTCTTCCGACCCCTGTCCTCCCGTGCTATCTATCACATCAAAGGTACAGCTCTGGCTGCTTGGACAAATGCTTTGCTCTGACACTCAGCAGCTTAGAGGGCCCAAGGCACTTTCATCACCATCACCACCCACAGGAAGCAGGGGTGGGCTGGTGCTGAAGCCTTGGGGAGAAAAGGGAAAAGGGCCAATTCAAGGAGAAGGGAGTGCTGGACTGGCGGCAGTTGAGGCGTTCTCTCAAACCCCAGAGTACTACTTAGTCTTAAATGGAAGACTGCTGGTCATTGACTCTGAGCCCATAGAAACAACCTCCTTTATAGCGCTAAGACTTCCTCTGTCTGTAGTATTTAGGAAACTGACCCCTAGCATCTCAAAAGTGTTTGTCCTCATTCTTTGTCTTCCTGCAAAGTCCTCCTTTGTTCTTGTGTTGCCAAACCATCAAACCCAGTCCTACAGAAAGGAGAGGCGCTCTTACTGTTACAGGGTCACTCTGCTTTGGTACCTGGGTACTGCAGTACTATACCTTCTTCCCCTTAGCTTTGCCAAAGAAGTCCAAAGCCTGCCACAAGTCCAACTATGGGCTTCAAGACCTATGATTGCCATCACCATTTTGGCTTTCCATACTGTCTAGCACCTCCTAAAAGAAAGACACCAGCAATTACAGCTGCCAAGGAATGATCCTTTTAGGTTCCCCGAGGTTTTATTCCAGCAAGGGGAGCTGTGTTCAAAAAGCATCAAGTTGTACTCCACAGGACGCTGGGAGGTGCTGGGAGTCCCCAGGGCTCACAGTTACCTGGGCATTTGTACAGTTTCCTAGCTTGAGCTATGTCTCCCTGGCTGAGCCGCACACGCTGGCCAATGGTTGGCCGGATGCCATTGTCGTCTCGACGGGGGAGGATGGTGTCTAAGAAAACTCCTCTACAGAGAGAAAAAAAGAAAGAGAGGAAGAAAAGTCAGGACTGTCTGGCTCTACAAACTGGGATTTACAGTCTCATTTCCTTGCCTGTGACCCATCGACGTTCCTGCTCCTGGGCTGCACCTCCCTGGCTGGCATGACGGGAGCTGTGTCCTTCTCTGTTGCTGCATTTCATCCTCCCCTTTCATCAGCTATCCGCTCGCTTCCCAGTGGGAAGATGACTGCCAGCTTGAAAAATATGCCTCGTCTGGTAGTCTCGATTCTTTTTTTACTAATGCGTGCGGAGCATTTGCGCAAAGCCCTTGACATTTCCACTAAGCCGGGCCCTGGGTCACCACACTGCACAGCACGGGGAGCACCATCCAGAGAGATCGTGGTATGAGTGGTGCCCCTTGAGGCTCTGCACTGGGTGGTGCTGTGAGCAGATAAGTCTCGGAGCTGCCCCAGGGAAAGCTTGGGAACTGGTCCAGTGTAAGGCTCTGCAAGGGGAGAGTTGGCAAGTGCAGATGGCGAATTGGTGAATCTGAGTTGAAAGGGCCTTGCTGGCCAGAGGAGCAGTCGGAAGAACATGAGATAAACGCAGAGAACAAGAGGGAGTCAAAAGGGCCTGGAGCTCAAGATTTCTGTGCCAGGCCTGGCTCAGGCAACTGAGTGAGCTTGGCAAGCCCCTTGCTCTCCTCCCTCCCTCCCTCTATTTCTCTCTCTCTCTCTCTCTCT
>NW_022900920.1:1123520-1131130 GCF_012274545.1 Fukomys damarensis
CTCTCTCTCTCTCTCTCTCTCTCTCTCTCTCTCTCTCTCTCTCTCTCTCTCTCTCTCAACCTTTCTGAATATCAGTTTACTCCACTGTACAATAAGAAATTGGCCCAGACTGTCATGTCAGCCCTTCTCAGGGCTAACACCTTACTCTTCTTCCATATGAATGACGTCTAAAATATCTAAGACACAAGCAGAAGGCGAGATACTTGGCCAAGAATTAGTCCTGTTCACAGCTCTGTGAGTTTGGTTGCTCCTTGCCTGGTGCGCTGCCAGTTCAGAGCCTCTGCCTCTGCCTAAAGATCCTCTAACTGGACCCACCCCTTAGACAAGCTCCTTCTCCAGGTACCAACCTATTTCTTTCTTGTTTAAGAAAGTTTCTGGAAAGAATTATCTCCATTCCCTGTCTGATGTTCCGTCCCAGTCATGCTCGCCCCATGACCTGACTATGTTAGTGACGGCCACCACACACCTGCCAATGCGCGCTTCTCAGTCTGCACCTGTGCTCTCTTCAGCCCTGGGACCTAGGACTCCTCACTCTCTTCTTCCAGTTTTCAAGATGCTGCTGTCTGAGCTGGAAGAAAGGAGCTACTTCCCCTTCCTGTTTCCATGATGCCCCTCAGGACTCTGCTCCCACTCTGCTCTCTATGTTCTGCCTATTCATATGTGCTCTGGCCACCACCTACGAGCCCACAGCAAATTCTGTTTCCAGGCCAGAACCATCAAAACTTGGGGCCACCTCCCCTATGCTGCCTTAGGGACCTCTAATGTCCAACGCCAAATTTATTCAATTTTTTTTTCTCTTTCCATGATCCTGTCTCCTGAGACAGGTTCTGAAAGCCCCCTCAGCCCCTTCCTCTCTCCTGTTCGCTGCCCCTTCTGTGTGTCCCTTTAGTCCATATCTTTGTCCTCATTCCCAGGTCAATGCCTTAGCTCAGGGGACTTATATTTCTTTCTGAATTCTTTCCAGTAGCTTCTTAACTTCCCCCTTCCCTATAGATTTTGCTACTTCTGCTCTGACCCCCACAGTGCTGCAATGAGATCGTCCCACAATGCAAGAGTGAGAATGTACCTTTTTACTTAGCACCTTCACCAACCTGGATCTCCAAGTCCTTTGCTCGCTGCTTTGTGCCTTCCTGTACAGCCAAGCCACATTTCCTGGCATCTCCTTCTAGTCCTAAACAAGCCCTCGCTTACACTGTCCTCTCCCTGGGCTGCCCATTCCCCAGCTTCTTGTTTGCTCAGGGACTGCTCATTCTCCAAAGCCCAATCAGATGTCTTTCCCTCTTAAAAGTCTCCCCTGGCACTGTGCACCCCTCCCACTTAATCATTCCCTCCTCTGGCCCTTTCTTGTCTAGTTCCTTCTCAGCATACTGCATACTGGGCTTTTAAAATTTTGTTTTTACAGGCAATAGCATTGTCTTCTCTGCTGAAAATAAGTTTCTGAAGCACAGAGATTGTTCTTAGGGACTGGAGCACAGCAGGTTTGAAGGATGCATCTTGAATTAAATTATGCAGCCACGTATGCACCATTCATTGGTGGTTCAGGCTGGCGGTAGTGTGTTAGAACTGAGGAAAACTAAGCAAGACAAAATTGCAAAATCCACCAAGGGCAGTAGTAGGGAACTCACCAAATTTTTCTTTGAAATTAAAACCTCAACTAGGTGTCTTTATCTTTTGTAAAATCTGGTACACTTATAGTGTACGCAATTTAATCTCAGCATAAATGCAAACTGCATATTACTCATCACTAAGAAAAGGTTGAACAGTATTGTTTTCAGTCTCCTACCTTGCAATCCCAGGGTTTTGCAGCTAACGGAGAAATACTTGAAGGCTACATGTATTTGTTTAGTAGTTTTTAGCTCTTTGATATTTACTTTGCATTTTTGTGGTGCTAGAGGTTGAACCCCAGACCTCGTGTATGCTGGATAGGTTCTTCACCACTGAGTTATATTTCCAATCCTTCACCTGTGTTTGCAACCAGAAGTTTTATAGCTGTACAATTTACACCTATCTGTGATACAATTTTAGTTCTGTGTATGACATTTAGGTTGAGCTTCATTTGTTTCTTTTATGTACTGTGGATATCCAATTGCTCCACACAAAATGACTATTCTTGCTTCATTGGAAAAAAACATATGCAGCCAAGATAGGGCACTGTCTTCAAAATTTTTGTGAAGTAGCTATTTACATCAAAAAAGAAATGCTAAATGTACATATATTACCTAGCTATTATCTATGTACTCTCCTCTCTCTTTCAAAGACTATTTTCCCAAATCGTGTACTTCCTTGGAAAATGTGTATTACCCCCATTTTTTCTGGTTACCTCACTTTCTTCTCGTTTTGTTTTGCATATGCCTGTTTCTCCAAGTCAGACATCAGGCTCACTTTCTCCCCAATGTTAGCAAGGGGGAGTCTAGATCATATGCTGACTCCCTTTTCACATCCCCAGGCCTATGGCTAACCTTCCACTCTGGCCTGCTCTAACTCCCGTCGCCTCATCTCCCAGTGTGTAGTCCTCTAGAGAAATTTCAGGAGAGCCCATGGTCTCCCTCACTGACTTCACCAAGGTTTTAAACCATGGGTAATGACTCTAGGGAAAACTCTAAATTCAGTGACCTACTGCTCTGACAGACAGGCACTTCTGTCCTAACTAAAGATGGGGCACTTGCAATTATCTCCCTGAAGAACGGCACAACAAAGGAGCACCACATTTTCTAGGCAGTCGAGGCTAATGAACCCTGTAGAAACTGGCAAAGTCACCAAGAGGCATGTCGTGTGGAGGCCATGCTCTCCCCTCCTTCACATCAGGTCTGGGTTGGGCACTTGATGTACATCGGCTCGCTGAATCTTCATAACATCCCAGAAGGCAGGCTGATTTTCACTAGGCTTTCCCCTCTACAGTGGAGCCTACAGAGATCACACAACTTGCCCAGGGGAGAGCCAGCCAGGGGATGCCTGAAGCCCAGCTCTGGCATCTTTCTCCTTCTGGCCAGTGCTTTCCACTTTACAGGAACAGTAAGACTTAATATGCATTAAATGATAACATGAAGAACACTGCAGACTTCAAGCACAAAGCAGTGGAAACAATACTGACCCACACTCAGCAGTCTTTGGAGCTGGGACATCCCTGCCCCTGTGCAGAGGACTACAGTAAGGCTCCTTCCCCCTTTCACAGAGGAGACTCCTGACATTGACATTCTGCTGAACTAAGAAAGGGTTTGGCAGATGCCTCGGGGAATAAAACTGTCAGTTCCGACTTCTCCAAACAAAGATGTCCCTGTACTAGGGAACTGTCTCCTCCACTCCTGGACCCGCGCCCAACAAAACCTCCAAAGGCGCCACTCCCCACAGCTTGGCCCAACCAAGGGGGAGGAGAGAAGAAATGCAATAAACCAGAGGGAATAAAGTTGGAAGGGGACCACTCAGTTGTAAGGAGACGCAAAGACAGGGTTTCCCATCAGTAGGAAAAGCCTGTGACCCCAGGCTATTTTCTGCTCTTTTACAGAATCAAAGACAAGGTACAGTACAGCTCCAGGGGGTGTGTGACAGGAGCAATTATCTGGAGTTAGGGAATGAAGAAACTTTGACAAAATCCCAGAAAAGCCCATAAATGAGAGCCTGTGGAACACAATAGTTTCTGAAAATCCACACGGAAAACTGGCAGAAAAAATAAAGCAGGTATCTACCTGTAGCAAAATGGATTTGCAAAAATGATTCTGTACTCAGGAGCAGAAGGGAGAATGCAGCGATGGTAGATTATTGAAATAATGAACCGAACTCTTACTATCTATATCCCTTTGTAATACGAACTTCTCCACTCCTTCCATTAAGAGGTAGTCTCTCCACTCACTGCAGGCTGGGAAGGCCAGATGGGCTGGCTGGACCAACAGAACGAAGCAGAAATGAGGTCATATGAGTTCTGGAGACTGGGCCTTAAGAGGCTTGTAGCTTCCCAGCTTGCCCTCTAGTAGCTCTGAGTCTTCGTACAGTGAAGAGCATGGTTGATCTTCCAGGAAAGGAGAAACAAAGAGTGTGGCCACGCAGCACCAACTGCCAGACACGTGACTGGTCATCTCAGACTCCCCAGCCCAATCAAGCTGTCGCATGACTCTTGCCGTTTGAGTGACCCCAGGCAAGACCAGAGAAGACTCAGATATCAGAAAAATAATATGTGTCTGTTTTAGGGCACTAGGTTTGGCATCAAATAATTCTATAGCAGTAGGTAAGTTAACAGCAGCAGGAAAGGAGTTTGTCTTTAGGGAAGCTG
The DNA here is from genome assembly GCF_012274545.1 of Fukomys damarensis. Lineage (NCBI taxonomy): Eukaryota > Metazoa > Chordata > Mammalia > Rodentia > Bathyergidae > Fukomys > Fukomys damarensis. The sequence continues at coordinate 1,127,785 of NW_022900920.1, forward strand.
CTCTGTTCCTGGGTGCCCGTCACTCACAGGTACTGCCTCCTCACCAACCTTCCTCCTTGGAAATTCTAGGTGCTTTGGATGAGGAATAATTATTTCATGGGTTTGGTCCATGGATTTCCATCCGTCTGTGCTGATGAAATGGTTCACACAATAGCATTAGTAAGGGTTAACTCCTGAGGGGCAAAAGGGATGGCATTATAGGCTAGAGATCACAGGGAAGAGATTTTTAACTTGTTTGTTTGTTTGTTTGTTTGTTTGTTTGTAAAGGACAAGGCAAGAAATGCTGGTGCCAGAAAAGCCTCTGGTCTCTGGCTTTGGAGCTTTGTGCAGTACCCGGCCCAGAGCAGGTCCAATAGTCCACGGTAGTGCAGTTCTATAGCCCATGTATGGGAGGGACTCACAGTCTCCTTACTGAAGTGACCACATTTGTGAATATGTGGAAGGAACTGCAATGCAAATAATGAAAATTTCTTCCCTCACTGCAGATCTCGTAAACCCCTGTGAACTCATGCGTTAATGTATTCATTTAGCCAAATATGGACTGAGTACCTACTATGTGCTGGGCACCTTACTGGGTCCTAGGGACTAGAAGAGAATGAGATAATCTCTGTCCCCAAGGATTTCAGTCTATCGAGGGACAAGGGAATGTGACAGATAAATATTAATAGATTGAAATAATAATTAGCAAATAAATTATAAAGCAACATGAGGAGTTATGGCGGCTACAGAAACAAGACCCAAGGTACAAGCTTCTCAGCTGGGCCACCTTGACAAAATTAATACTTTGTCTCTATGTGACAGCCTGAAACCCGTGGATAATGGCTGATACTTCATTTTTCCCTGCATAATTTCCCAAACTAATGAATCAATTCAACCCCAATATCCAACACCTCTGACACCTGTGGTGTGGGCCCTCATTCTGCCTGTCCCGCAGGCTTCCTGGGACCTCCACACACAGCCCCAGAGCAGACCTCTCAAAGCCTCAGTTTTCCAATCTGGAAGAGGAAGCCTTGCTAGCTTCAGATGTCTTGTTTGGCAGCAAATGAGATCCTATCTGTCAACCTCTCACCCCTCTATTCAGGTTGACCTGAAGGTAGAGCCAGAAGGGGATCTGAGAACACCCAGTCCAACCCTCTCGTGAGGAGACAGGGTGAGCAGTCCACCAGCCTCCTGGCTGCCTCTCAGTGCAGTCTGCACCTCCCTCCATAGCAAAGCCCACAGGAAAACTAGGGCTGGAACTTCATCTTCCTGCTCTCTTGGCACCTCTGTATCCTTGGAGAATAGCCAGAAGAAAAGCGGCTCAGTCCCACACCACTTCAAAGTGCTATCTCAGATGCTGACTTGGGTGATCTCCCCCTTGGGCATTTTGGAGGCTCCTGCCCAGGTGCAGGAGAAAGACCAAGACCATCCAGCTGTGTAGTCAGAGACTCCGGAATGATGTTATACACCAATCCTATGACCTCATCAGTGGGTGCCTCTAACAGTCTTATCCAAGACCCAGAGAACTCATGGGGACTAGTTTCCTCCTAGTCCCGGAATTATGTCTCTGAGTCAATGGTTCCTTGTTATCCTTATGCACACAGAAACTCATCCTGTGCCATTTCCCTGTCTGCTGTGACTGCTGGGATACACATTGCAGGATTTGTTGACAACCTCAACAAAGTGTACAAGTCTTTACCACCTTCATTTTGATCACTAAATTTATTCCAGATTTCAATGTAGTTTTCTATCCTTACTTTCCCCTCTCATTGCTCCCAGGTTTCTCATCTGTTTTCCTCAGGTTTCTTACCTATTATTTTTTCTTATTGTTCTGACTATATATTGGAAGTCACCTCAAACCCTTTTGGGGAAGGATTAAACAAACAGCTGTTCTGAAGAAGAAACTGAAAGGAAAGTGCCAAGACAGCAGATATTTGTACTGTGTGTTTCTTTTCACTCAGTGGTGGGGAGGCATTAAAAAAGAAGACTAATAGGAATAAACTTCTATACATAAAACACTAATAACGCTGTTAGAGGCTGGGGCAATAATACTGAGGATCCTTAACATCTGCAAAGCACAGCAAAGCTCATCAGAACAGTCCCTGCCTGTGTCAGCCATAAGGAACAGCTCCATCTCTACCTGGTAGGTAGAGTCCATCATCATTCATGACCTGCAGGCAAGGAGGCTGCAGCCTTATTCTCATTCTGGCCCCTGCTACTTGTGCACCCTTGAGCTGGCTGGAGCCTCTTTTTCCTTACTCTAAAGTGAATCTATGATTCACAGTCCTCCCAATTCTGACACCGCCTACTTTTCAATAAACCAAACCTCTTCTAGCAATGGCAAGTGCCACCATGCTTATAACAAGTATGTGCTTTAAAGACTCCCCATCCATTGGAAATTTTACACAGAGCTACTAAGTCATTATCTCCACCAGCTTCTCAATAATTTCTTTTCTATTTTCTTGCTTGTGATACCAGGGCATGATGGAATGTCAGCTTCACAATGGGATTCAATCTTATTAGCAGAAATCTGATTAGATGATATTTCACTACAGCCCAGAGGCCACCATATCTCAAGGACCGACAGGCCAGCCATGCTAGCAGCACACAGAGACCCATCTGCTCTCCACAGACCTCAGGAGTCTGACACAAGCCTGCGACACGCACAATAAAACACATATGGCACAAGCACGGGCTCTGACCTGGAGAAGGTGTTCCGGGCGTAGTGCATGATGCTGTCAAAGTCGTACGTCTCTCCCAGAGAGCTCACTTCCCCAGCTTCCATTTTTAAGAAATTATACTCCTGACCTGTGACACAATAGTGTGTTAAGGCCTTTGAAAACCAAGGCAGCACCTGAAAGGAGGCAAAGGAGGGAGAAGAAGGGCCCATAGAGACTTCCTGCAACTCTCTTAACTCAGCCAGTGGAAAACGGGGTTTGGATGGCTTCTGGTTGTTTTGAGATTGGAGATTTGAAACTTAGAACAAAGCCCTATGTCCTCCCAGCCCCACCACCCCACACCCTCCCCAAATGCCATGGGAAACTCAACTATGTTTGCAGACAGATTGAGAGTAGTCAATCTATTTGTCCTCCAAGTTTTTTAAATCCAAAAACAGCCCCCCCCAAAAAATCTGATTTTGTAATCAAAGAAACAAAAGAAAATGCATCAAAAAGTTCAATTGCAAATACTTCACAATCCAGATTCTCTAAAGCAGGTTTAAGGTAACCATATAACAGGCTACTTTCATGTTCAGTATCAACTTTTATCTCAAATTATTTAGCATGAAAATATTTTTAATCTAAATATGTTATCTGCTATAGGGCAGAATGCTTCAAGGCAGAAACACTGCTTATATGCACATATATAT
>NW_022900920.1:1131212-1153772 GCF_012274545.1 Fukomys damarensis
ATATATATATCTTAAATGTAATGCAGTTTCAAAAAGATGTGTTGCCTAAGTCAGCAAAATAACAGACGACTGGAGCAGGAAGAACTCATTTTTCGACTGATCGGCCCTATCCTGCAACAATGTTTGTTCATGCGATCAGATTTCACTGTCCTTTACAACATGGAAAGTCATTATTTCACTTCTGCTCAAATCTGTGATCTTCAGCGAATGACTTTCTAGGAAGGCCATAGTGGTGGACAGTGACAAGTGCCTGCACAATTGGGTTGCTGTCCTCCTATTCAGCAATTGGCACCTGACAGCCTCTTGCCGGCCCTTTCCTCCGCTCCCTTCTTGACCTGGTGGACGCCACCTTTCTAGCCAGGGGCTTCCAGATGCCATACAGGCCCTTACCTGGCTGGATGTTTTCTCTGATGATGGTGACATGTTGGTCTCTATCGGGCCGTGTGTGTTCATGCCAGAACCCAACCACATGGCCCAGCTCGTGAGCCACAATGCCAAACTTATCACAGTTTTTCCCAATGGATATGGCCTGTGGACCCCCTCCTCGGCGTCCAACATAAGAGCAACAGCTGGACAATGGTAGAAATACTCAGGTCAGCAGGTCAGGGAACATCCACAGCAAGATTCCACCCTGCCCACTGAGTACAAATGCAAAACAGAGGTGAAAATGCTCTCGTTGTCCCTCTTCCCACCCAATGCAGAAAATTCTCTCAGAAAATGCTTCTCCGCCTTTTTGGTGGTCATGGATCTTCTTGAGAATCTGAAGAAAAAAAACTGAACTCCCTTCCTGGGATAAAACACATACCACGCCTCTCCCCCTCCACCCCAAAGCTGCCCTAGTCTCTGCTGCACCATCACAAGGACAAGGAAAAGATAGTGGAAAGAAGCAGAGGCGTTTCTGGAAAGCAGACCTCTCAATACCATTGTCGGAGGAGCCTTAGAAATGACTCTCTTCTGGGCACAATTATTCGTTCAAGTAATATTTATTCCTTGCCTTATGCTTAATACACTGGCCAACATTTTATCAAACTATTTTGATAAAAGAATTTTAAAAATTAAAGTGGTCAATAATCCCACCATCCAGACAATGTCTACTGAGCATTAAAAAGAACACAATCATATTACAAAGGACTGAAGTCTTTTGCCCCTGTATTTAGTCTGTTTACCCAAAGATACCCATGGTTAACAATTCCTTGGATGTTCACCCCGCAAAATTTTAGAAAGACAAAGACATAACTACATAGACAGATACATGGATACACATAGATCTACAACTTTGTTTATACATTTTCAAATTACACAGTATACTACATACATTGTTTTTCATTCTCTTTCCCCCAATTAGAGATCTATTTAAACAACATATATATTTTTATTATTCTCAAAGCAACATAGTACTATTTTTTTTCATAGTACTAATTTTTGAATAGTACTAATATATATTTCTTCAGTCTACTAAGAACACTTAGTTTTTGATCTTTAAACAAAGCTGCAGAGTGGAAAGACAAAACAACAACAAAATGTAAAACAAAAAGATGACTGGACTTTTGTTTGTGCATGCTAGTATAAACTAGCAATGAGATTAATGGATAAAGGATATATGTATTTGAAATTTTCATTATGATACAAGATGTACTTTCTTACTATAGAAATATATGTATAAAGAAAAACAATTATTTTATGATCCATCAGCTTAGAGTCTCTTCAGCTTTCTAATAGTCTTCAATTGATTTTTATGGGCATACAGTCACATTAACTTTCAGTAATGTACTCTTTGCCCTGTTCTTGCCAATATTCATGGTGTTTATCCAATCTTCTATGTAGTTATGTTAGTATTTCCAAACAATGTTAAATAATTATAGTGACTATAAACATATTTGACTTCATCAAGAATATTATCAGTAAACATCACTTTGGCTTTTCGTTTAAAATTATATACAAATATTTGTATATGTATATGTGAAAATATACAATATATTTTATTTTTGTAATTGACTTTTATTCCTGTGGTACCTTGTCTAATTGTTTTAAACAAAATACAGATGTTGAATCATGGAAACATCTTTCAGCATCTATTGAGATAACACATATGGTTTCTCTCCTTTGATCTATTGATCCATTAATCATATGAGTAAATTTCCTAATGTTGATCTAATCTTGCATTCTTTAGATAAACCTATGTGGCAGCCTGGTCTTCTTTTCTTCCACTGTGGAATTCTAATGTTTTATTTCAGATTTTGCACATCTGTTCATGTGTAAGATAAGTTTATAATTTATCCATTTCCTCATTTATTGTTGGCACCCTTTCAAGATAGCAAAACCTTGGTACTTCCTTAAAGAAAATTAAATATGTTCTTCCTCTATGCTCTGAAAAGTCTAAATAGTATTAGAATATGTTTCTTGAAGGTCTAAAAGAATACCCCTGTGAAAATCTGGATTTGGTGCTTTGAGGGAGGTAGCATTTTCCTTACATTTTTCAATTTCTTTCCATTACTGGTCTGTGCTAGTATTTTATATTTACCTTGAAGTCATTCACATTATCCAGATCTTTGCATCTTGCCTAGATAGTGCTACAAACTACTCTTTTATGATTCTGCTGTTATCTATGGCTATTTCCCATATTTCCATTTCTAATCTTGTGTATTTCTGCCCTTCCACTTTTTTTGTCTTAAACAAACTACTAGGTGGTATCTATTGTCTTTTGTTTATTCAAAGAAGTCACTCTTGAATTTATTAACTCTATGTTGTCTTACCTTGTCTGTTTCCTTGTGTTCTCTTAGTTCATTTTGTTATTATGCTGCTGGTGGTTTATACTTATTATTTGTTTTTGATAACTTCTTCAAACTGAATATTTCATTGACATTCTTAAGTAGTGTTGTAGATACAGGTTTAGCCTTATCCTTTTAATTTTGAACTATACAGCTTTTATTGTCTAGATATTCCGCAATTTCAATATTCACTTTTTTCTACCTTAAGAGCTATTTTTAAGAGGCAGCAAAGCTTTTAATTTGCCAGATAATGTATATTCTATTTTTGTTATTATGCCTACTTTCACTGCTTTGAAATTCAAGAATATTTTAATGCTATTTCTGCCTTTTATGACCCACTGAGATGTTCTTAATGCTTAACAGATGGACAAAGTCTATAAGCCTGCAGTATGCACTTAAAAATGTGTTACAGATTACAGAATCTATTCTTTTAGATCTATAGAATCAACTTTATTAATTGTACTTTTCAATTTTTCTATGAATTTCTACTTATATTTGGTCAACTTGATGGTAACCTACCTGAGCTGATGAAAGGAAATAAATCTGCTGCTGATGTTTTCTGATGATCTCTCCCCCTTGGCTTCACCAGGCTTATTTTATGACTCCTAATGCTATGCTCTATGGTACATAAATATTTATGACAGGTATATTCTTACTACAATTTATACCTTTTCTCATTATAGTGTCCTACCTTTTTCTTTTTATTTAGCAATTTTTTACTTTAAAAACAAAAACAAGGTCTAGGGGTGTAGCTCAATGGTAGGACAATTCCTATCATGACTAAGATCCTGAATTCAATCCCAGCACCATATACAAATAAATAAACAATAAAAACCTAATCTGTAATGAAAACCGTGATCTCAGCTTCCTTTTGTGAGCATTCCCTTGTATATCTTGTTTCCTTCTACTTTTATATGTCTCTGGGTCATTTGCACCTTGTGTATGGAACACACAGCTGAGTTTTGGTTTTGACCCAATATAAGAACCTTTTCCTTTGAGTAGGAGATTATACTACCCATGTTTTTTGGAATAACAGACATCTTTCATCATAATCTAGTCATTTGGTTGTTACATTTTCTGTAGGAAGCCTGTAATCCCATTGGACCTCTAAACTTACACACATCTATAAGGCCAGGTGTGGTGGCATCTGCCTGTAATTCCAGCACTCAGGAGGCTGAGGCAGGAAGATGGCTGTGAGTTTGAGGTCAGCCTGGGTTCCATAATGAGTTCAAGAACCACCTGGACTACATAGTGAGACCCTGTCTCCAAAAAAAGTTTGTTTACACCTATATACAGCAATTTTTTGGTCTTTGTTTGTCTGACAGTACTGGAGATTGAACCCAAGGCCTTCTCGCTGAGCCACATCCCCAGCTGTGTTTGTTTGTTTGCTTGTTTGTTTTGTTTTTTGAGACAAGATCTTGCTAAGTAATTAAGTTGGCCAGTTGCCCAGGGGCTTGAACTTGCAGTTCTGCCTCAGCCTCCTCCCAGAGTGCTAGAATTACAGGCTTGCACCACTGCACCCAGCATGTACACCCACTCTTGAAGGATGTTCTTAATGCTCAATGGCATTAAGGATCACTTCGCCAGCTATCAGATTCTCAGCAGTCACTAACCCCAAGATACTAAGAACCACTGACTTCTTTCTCCACACTAAACACTGGCCATTGCCATCCTGATGACAGAATCCACTGAGAGTGAGTCTTCCAGAGTCGTTCCCTGGACCCCCCTGCTTTGACAATGGATTGTGCTTTCACTGAGGGTGATGCGAATGTCTAGCAAGCTCTGAAATCCTATAAATCACAGCTCACTGGAAATACTAAGCATTAAAGAGGATATTTAAGACTCATGCATCCTCTGCTCCGTAGTCTCTGATCTGCTGAGGTGAGCTTGCTTTTGTGTACTTACCCACAGGTCCTGTAACTGAACACAATAAAGCTTTCCTCGTCAGTCCTCTCTGTGAAGGTCACACAGGTATGCTTCTCCCAGTGTCTCATGGCCTGCTTAAAAATGGCCCTCTGGCTGCCTGAAATGACAGGGCAAGTGCTGGCCACTTCATTCCTGGTCACAGTTTCCTTAAAAGGCATGACAGCTTAAGACAAAACTTGCTTTGATGATTAAAAATAAAAAAACCTTATTAATAATACTGTATTGGTTACTTGAAATTGAATGAAAGCATATTTTTAAGCACCCTCACAGATATACTCAGAGTTGGAATGATGGAGAGTGATGGATGTATTAATTAATTTGTGGTGCTCATTATATACCTATATCAAATCATCACTTTATATTCCTTCAATATATAAAATTTTGTTAGTTGAATATTTTAAAAAGAATTTTGAAATCTTGTTCTGGGGACCCAGAAGAGAAATACACTGGGAATTAGGATTTCCCTTGCTAAAAATAAACCATACTTTTCCTGAGCAGCCAAAACCTAGAGGGTAAGAGTTTGTGAATTGGAAGAGAGAGTAAAAACAGATGTTCAGAGTATCCTGGCCTTGGGCTGGGGATTTAGCTCAGTGGTGCCACTGCCTGCCTCGCAAGCGCAAGGACCCGAGTTTGATCCCCAGTACCAAAAAGAAAAAGAAAAAAACAAAACAGAATATCCCAGGCTTCCCAAATTTTTCTTTGTACTTAAAGTAGTTTCCTAAACGTTTATAAAACTGTACCCAGGATATTCATTTTGGGAATTGAAGGCTTCTGAAGTAGGGGGAGTCTGCTCCCCAGTACCACATCCTACCTTCATTTCTGCCATACCAGCAGAAAGGTGCTCCCAAGCATTTTAAAATTCTGTTTGCGTGCATATCCATGTCCATTGAGTGGGGTTTTGGTGTCTTCCGTGGGATCCTTGGGCCTGATTTTCTATAAGGCCTTGAAAAACAAGTGAATTTCACACTTTCTTTGAACCTATCCTCATATTCCTTGATTGGAAATTTGATGAATAATAAAACTCCATGCTGGCAATTTCATACAATTAGTAAGAATTCTTTCCAAAATCATCAATTTGACAGAAAGAAGACTGTTTTAATTTTGTTAGAAGCAGTGAGAAGGTTCTAGAAAAAAACAGTTGTTTAAGAAGTACAAAGGGACTGGGAGTGGAGATCTGAGTTTCAGATGTAAATAAATAAATAAATACCAACCAGCAAACAAAAATACCCCTGGGATAAACTCCCATCATCATCTAGAAGATGTGGGTGTAGTCCCCCAAAATAAACACAGGAAATAAATAGTAATTTAGCAGTCTTTTTTTTTTAACAACTTGATGTTTCTGGTTCAAATTGATCATTGCTCAGTCATAAACAGCAATCCTACTACTTACAGAATAACATACAATCTGTATATACACGAAATTTTGCCATATACAGTTAGCTCATTTTGCTGTAGGTCATATAAATCTTTGGTCAGGAGAGCACAGCAGACCTGAAAGAACAGCATCAAGACATCAAAGAGCAATGGTAGCTGTTCCGATCAGACATTGCAACTCTTTGGAAGCACACAGCTTTCTCTGATGTTAGAACTGGGGGCTCTTGGAGGGCAGGGTGGAGTCTTGTCCTTTTTTATCACAGCACATAATCAAGCATCTGGCACAAGGGGGCTGTGTATGATTCCACCAAGAGGAAAGGGTGGCCTGAGGAGCTCCGCGTCACCCCAGGCACCTGCTCATTTCCAGGTCTGCACACATCTGCCACTAACTGGCTCTTCTGTGCTTCTCAGTGGTGCTGGCAGGTTGTCCAGATACCTGCTTTCACCAGCCACCTCCTGTGGGAGGGGAGGGATTCAGGGCAGAGGAGAGGCTAGGGAGAGGCTGGGAGAGGCTGGGGAGCTTGCTTGGTGGAGTCTTGGGCCAGGAATTCAACTGGTGCTGTGCTGGATGCAGGATGCTGTGGGCAAGTTGTTGGAGTGAGCCTCTGTTCTGGGCCTCAGGCATGAGAACAGTCAGGAAAAAAAATGTTCTACTGCCATAGAGCTTGAGCAGAGATAAAAAGTAAACTGAAGTACAAGAGGAGCAATGTCAGTAATGTGAGTATTGCAAAGACATAAGCAGGATGCTGGAACCCGAGTCACTGGTGGGGATACTGGGGAGTCAGAGGGGTTTCTGTGGATAGGTCACTTGGTCTGAGACTCGAATGATAAGAAGAAGCCAGCCATGCGAAGCTCTGGGGGAAAAACCTTCCAGGCAAACAGAAGAGCAACGGCAGGTCTAAGTGTGCTTAGGGGGATGGAGGTGGGCATGTTCAGGAACAGGAAGGTAGCTGGTGAGGCTGGAGGACAGGGGCTGAAAAAGAGGGAAGAGATGAACAAAAGAGGTAAAAACTAGGAAGGGAGACTTGGGGAGGGCCTAGTAGGCATGTCAGCAGTTTCAGCTTCATCCTATAGGTAGTGGGAAGCCATGAGATGATTTACATATTTTAAAGGTAATTAAACTAATAGCAAATGTTAGGCATAGTTATTATGTGCCAGGCATAATTCTAAGTGCTTTGTCTCTATTAATTCGTGTAACTCTCAAAACAATATGTACAATGGAAAATGACATCATTCCCATTTACAAAACAGGGAGCCCCAACAAAAAGTTAAGGAATTTGCCAAGAGGGGAGCCAGAATCTGAACCTCAGCAGTCATGTTCCATCCTGCCCTGTCTGCCATCTGACTGCCATGTGGAACACTGCTTAGGTGGACAGCGGCAAGAGACCACTGCGTCCAGGGCGCTCGACCAGGCAGAATATGACAAACCACCATGCAGCTGCCCACACCCCTCCTTGTGCCCGGGAGGCACACTCTTCATGCAAACTCCCTGTCCTTCAAGACCAGGCTAATGCATCCCTCCCTGTGAGAAGCATTAGAAACAAGGTGAGTGTTTGGTGATGCAGCCCCAAGAGAAACTGTGCTTTCCTTGAGACAGGGGAGCCAGCTCACACGGCATCAGGGAGCCTTTACAGGTGGAAATGCCATGACCCTGACATCCAGTACCTGGCTCCAAAGCAGTCTCACCGTGGGTACTGACCAGTGAAGTTCCCTCCAATGACGTAGGGGATGACCCCACCAGGCCAGATCCTCTCTGTCCTTGAAGTTGTGGCTCTTCGGACCCGGGCAGAGAAGGTCTTGGCCGTGGCATTCAAGGTCTCAGGGCTGGGAGGAAGTACGGCATCCTCTTTGCCATCTGCAAGACAGTCAGGCACCACGTATTTTGTCCTCTGATTCCTCCTGTGAATTATGCTTAAGATTGCATAAAGCACAAATCCAAAAGTGGGGCATTAATACCTGCAGTCTGAGGGGGCGTTTCACCTGTGCAGGACTTCAAATCCCTGGCTGGGAATATTCCACATGGGGAAAGGCTAAGGGGCCAAGAGGCGCCATGGGGCACAGAATCAAGGGGGCCCAGACCATGTTCAGTCTTCCGAGTGGGAGCAAAGTTGGGATGGGCTTTCTTATAACCATGAGCATTTGGGGGAATCAAGTGCAGCCAACCCCTCATCTTCACCTAAGAGTGTTAATGCTTCAAACTGAAATACTTTGGCCAGGACAGCAACGAAAGTGGGCCAGTCTGTGACATTGGGAAAACAAAACAAAACAAAACAACTAATTCTTTGTTAAAATCCAGAAAAATTAAAGGTACAAGATCCCAATGATAAATGTAACTGTATTGTTTGCTTTAAATGTACCAATAGACTTTTTTTTTCTTCATTGAGTTTATTGGTACATTTTAGGTATACAGTACAGTTACATTCATCATTGGGATCTTGTACCTTTACGTGACAGGTTGTACCAATAAACTTAATGGAAAAAAAATCCAGAAAAAGGCAGAACCTCATAAAATCTTCCATCTCTTTCCAGTCTCTTGGCACATCTGAACCCTTAAGAGAAGAATGTAAAAAACAGAAGTTTAAGGTTCTGGAAACAGCAGAGGTAGGGCGGTGAAACAAACGCCCAGGCCACTACACAGCAGAACCCACACTCGTGCTATTCATTCATAGAAGCTACAGATTCGTTTCAGTCACTTGTTTAAAATTCTTCAATGTGATCACGTGGAGTTAGTCTCTTCTGTTTTATATTTCCCCTCTAAACATCAGCTTTTAGCTTTGCTTTGCTCTATTTTAAAATTATTTTCATTTTTCTTTACTTCATTAATGTATTAATACCTTTTCATTTGTTTCATTCTGTGACACTTCCTTTCTAGCTGGTCTAGAAAATGAAGAAATAATTCTTAATAATAATATTTACCTTTTTATAGTATACAATTCAGTGATTTTTAGTATATTCACAAAGCTATACAGCCATCACCTCTATTTATTAGTACAATGTTTCATTACTCCAAAAAGAAACCTTGTGCCCATTAACAGTTACTCCCCATTTCTTTCCAAAACTGAAATTATATCCATAAAAATATGTGTAAATGGGGCTGGGGATTTAGTTCAGTGGTGCCACCACCTGCCTTGCAAGCACAAGGTCCTGAGTTTGATCCTCAGCAGAAAAAAAAAGAGAAAGAGAGAGAAGGAAGGAAGAAAAAATGTGTCAATGAATGATCATAGCAACATTATTCACAATAGGCAAACAATGGTAAATCACAAATGTTCATCAACTGAGGAATGCATGAATGAAATGAGGTATACCCATATAATGGAATATCATTGAGCTACAAAGCAGAATGAACACATTCATGCTACAACATGGATGAACCTTAAGAACATGTCGACTAAAAGAAGCCAGACACCAAAGACCACGGGTGGGATGATTTCATTCATATGCAATGTCCAAAATATACGTGTCATACGAACAAAGTAGATCACTGGTTGCCAAGAACCAGAGAGAATCTTCCTGCTAGTATGGCAGAAAATAAGGGTAGGGTATAATGCTGAAGAGCAGGCTCCCCTACTTCAGAAGCCTACATCTTCCAAACTGAATAATCCAGGTGCAGTTTTACAAACATTTAGCAAAATATTTTCAATGCAAAGGAAAAGCTGAGAACCCCAGGATATTTTTAATGTCTATTTTTACTCTCCCTTCCAATTCACAAACTCTTACCCTCTAGGTTTTGGATGCTCAGGAAAAGTATGTTTAATTTTAGCAAGAGAAATCCTTATCCAAGTGTATTTCTCTTCTTCTAAAATTAAGAAATGTTTAATTGACAGAATTGTATATACTCAAGATGTATAAAGTGATGATTTGATGTAGATATATACTAGGTAATGATCACTACAATCAACTAACACATCCGTCACTATTCATCAGTACCATTTCAGGTGTATGTGTGAAGATGGGGAAGGATACTTAAAAATGTGCTCTTTCTATACTTTTACATGTTTTTCCATATAAATTTTATAATAGTTTAGCTATGCCTACAAAAAACATACTGAATTTTTATAGGAATTCTATTAAACCTATAGATCAGTTTGAAGAGAAGTGGTACCTTTACTATATCGAGTCTTATTACCCAGGGTACAGTATATGTCTCCATGTACTTATGTCTTCCTTGGCTTTTTAAATCAGCATTGTTTAATTTTTATCATACACATACTATACATATTTTATTAAGCATATTGCTAAGAATTTCACTTTCTGTGGAGTGATTATAACTGGTATCATTTTTAAAAATTTTATCTTCTGCATGTTCATCGTTGTAACAGAAAAATGTGAGCAATGTTTGTGTGTTGATCTGGTATTCTATAATATTGATAAACTCATTTATTGGCTGTAGAAGTTTTTTGTTTTGTTTTGTTGCAGATTCCTTGGGATCTTCTACATAAAGAAATAACATCATTTGCAATTAGGGATGAAGTTTAATTTCTTCCTTTTCAATTTTCATGCCTTTTATTTATTTTTCTTACTTTATGGTAGGGTCTTGAAGTTCCAGAATTACGTTACATAAGGGTATGAGAGCAGACATACTTGCTTTGCTCTTGATCTTAAGGAGGAAAGCATTCAGTCTTTCATCATTAAGTATGAAGTAAACTGCAAGTCCTTCTGTAGATATGCTATATAAGTTAATTTCTCTTTACTCCTAATGTTCTGTTTTTATTCTGAATAAGTGTTATATTTTGTCGAGTGCTTTTTCTGCATCAATTGATGGGATCGCGATTTTTCTTTTTTAGCTTGTATATATATATATAATATATATATATATATATATTCAAACATTAAACCAATCTTGCAAAGCTATGATAATTTCTTCTTGGTTGTGGTGTGTCTTTTATGCATTATTGGACTTGATTTGCTAATATTTTACTGAGGATTTTTACATATAAGTTTAGATAGATTTTAGGTAGATCTCTTAAACAATAAATATCTGGATTTTTTTTTCTGGCTGCCCAGCCCAAGACTCTTAACATGTAACAAATGGATTACATTTATTTTTGTAATTGGCCTGCCTGAACTTATTTACTTCCTTTTGTTTTGTGGGGTGCTTTTTTTTTTCTTTTCTTCTTTCCTCTTTGTCTTTCCCTTTCCTGATGTCTTTTAGATTTAGAAATTTTTCTGTACTTTTTATTTCCTTTATTCTCTTCCTATTCTTCACAATTACCTTTAATTTTTAACCTTCATGCTTAACAAGGTATAAAGAATTAGTGAACTAATTCCGGTCCCCCTTCTGTCTCCCTAATAAATTTTTCTGACTCTTAACCTCCATTGTTCCTAGAATTCATTCTTCAGTTTTAGAGAACATGAACTTGCACTTAGGATATCTAGAAGGTTTGGGAGTTACATCTGTTCCCCCTCTATTACCACCGCCTGTTTATTTATGCAATTTTATTTGTTTTTTTAATAAACTATTTTATTTTATCCCGTGCCTCCCAAACCCCCTCCTTTCCCTACGTACGGAAGCTTTGTTTCCACTTTTTCCTTCTAAGTTTGATTATATACAGATCGTGCAGAATACAAGTATGAAGAGGTACAAAGTAGTCCATGCTCAAAAAGATGTACTGGAATACAGAATCAAACTCATTTTTTTTGGCCGGGCGTGGTGGTGCATGCCTGTAATCCCAGCACTCGGGAGGCTGAGGCAGGAGGACTGCTGTGAGTTCGAGACCAGCCTGGGCTACATAGTGAGTTCCAGGTCAGTCTCAATAAAAAAAAAAAAAAAAAAAAAAAAAAAAAAGCAAAACAAAACAAACTCATTTTTTAAAAAATATATGTAATGATAGGTAGATACACAGATAGATATAAAATAAGATGGATCTAAAGTAATCAGAGTTCCCAATCTCATTCTGAAAAACACGACTCAAAAGCATTTAAAAATTCTAATTCCTTGCATTATTGTTTACTTGTTTTTAAGCTCCAGTCTCTATTATCCATGATTTGTTTGTATTCACAATACATACCTATATCTACCTTAGACCCATCCATTTCCTTGCTCACTGCTACTTCCCACATTCAACTTGTTCTGCCTGGAAATGCGTCTTTTAATATTCTTTCATGAGAATAATAAACACTCTCAGTCTTTACCTGTAACTGTTATCTTTGCTCTGGAACTTAAGTTTAGCTGGGAATACATCAAATTCTTACTTGATAGGTAATTTTTCCCTCAAGTCTTCAAAGATAGTATTGCAGTGCCTTGTGGTCGTCACAGCCAGGAGAGGTGCCCTTTTAGAGTAATGCCATTTCATTACCCACTATTGCTTATCTTTTGTTGTTTCGCTTCTTTTGCTCCTGGTCTTTGCTGTTCATCAGTATCCATATAATTGTCTATATATGGATCTGTTTTATTTCTTTGTTTGGGATTCAATGCCATTCTTGAAATTTCACATCTTCCTTCAATTCTGGAAAATTCTAATCCATCATTCTATTAAGGGTAATACCAAGCTTTAAGTGTGATACCAAATGTAATACCAATGGGTTTTATTTAGCCCCTCTCTCAGATTCTACATAGGAGTTCTCTCATCTTCTAGGATTCCCACCAATTACACATTGAACACTGTCATTTTAACCTCTGTATCTCTTCATCTTTTTTCTCATTTTATGCCTTTTTCTTTCAGTGTGGAAATGTGTATGGTTTCCTCAGATCTATTTTCTACTTCTCTTAGCCTCTCTTTGGTTGTGTTCAACATAAAATTTCTTATTTTAATTTCAGTGAATATGGTAACAATTTATTATTAAAGACCTATTTGGTGCTTTTTAAAATACACCTTATTTTTTTCAGTTTCTTGGTCCTCCCCCCACCAATACTTCCAAATTCTTTCTTTGGTTTATTACTCATTTTAGTTATATTTACTACAATTTAATCAGATTGCCCTGTTCTTAATAAACTGGAGAAACTGAGATACCAGTTGTCTATTGCAGTATGTCTGTTGATTCACCTTCATAGGTCAAGTTTTTATATTTCTAATGTTTTAAAGTTCATATTTAGGCAAAGTTATCCTTTCATCCAGGAGTATCACATGCCTTGGAACATAGGTCCTGTTTTGCATTTTTTTTTTTTAAGGGCTCTTGAGAGTCTACGGGTTCCAGAAAAAATTTTATGTTACTATCTCAATTTTGGATTTTCATATTCAGGAAATATAACTTGAGAACTCATGCTTGTACATGGAACAGGCTTTTGAATTGAAGATATTCTTGCCCCCAGTTACAGCCTGAGAAAGACAGAAAAATTTCTTGCTGCTCCTCTGAGCCCTTTGAGG
Source organism: Fukomys damarensis (assembly GCF_012274545.1). NCBI lineage: Eukaryota > Metazoa > Chordata > Mammalia > Rodentia > Bathyergidae > Fukomys > Fukomys damarensis. Next base: position 1,144,585 of record NW_022900920.1, read on the forward strand.
ACACTTATTTTATACAGGATCTCAGTCTCTACTTGTGGCCTCAGCTGTGATCAAAGTCACATGCCCTTCCACATGTATAGATTACATTGGGAATTCTAAAAACGGCTCCCAGCTCAAGTCCCAGTTCAGTTTCAATGCCTTCTGCATGGTCTCGCCACCATCTGCGGCTTAGTTCTATGAGTTTAAATCCCTAGTCTTGTCTCATTATGGTCCTTTACTTTTCTTGCTTTTAAACTTCACTCCGTATTTTTAATTTGGGATGAAAGAAAGACTTGCTTTGTTGGTTTGTTTTCCTAAACATTTCTATACTGTACCGGTATAAAGGAGCCTTTACTAATTCAGTTGGTCATATTGCCTGCACAGAAAGTTGATATGAAATATACTTTTAAACCAGAAATTAATTGCTCTACTGCTAGCATTTCTAGAACAGAAGTCATACACTTGCAGTCTTGGGATCAGCCCAACCCACAGATGTGTTTTGTTTGACCTAGACACTTTTGGCCCATACTATGTTTTTTTTAAAATCTCACTTTGGAAGCCAACTTTTAAAAATCAAGAGATTTCACATAACAATCCAGATTTCCCAGTTTTTCATTTTTAAAAATGGAAAGATCTGGCAATAGCGGGCCCGTCCTCCATCATGGTAAAACCCACAGGAAGGAAGAGGCACTTGCTCCCCGTAGTTACACCACGTGCACTCCCATCTGTTGGGAGCCTCTCTCCCACTTCACATCATCCCACCCAACACACTTCACACACTCACGTGGCCTCCTGGCCCCCTGAACATGCTGACCTCCTATCCCAGCCCTAGAAGCAATTGTGTCAAGATTGTAAACGTGAACCTTTCCAGCAGACTGGAAGCTCCCTGGGAACAGGAACGGTGGCTGGCTTGTTCGCCGTCCTCCACATCCCCCACAGTGCCGGCTTATGGTAAGCTTTCAATATTTTTGTATTTTGAATGAATGAATGAGAGAATGGACAAGCTATTCTAAAAATAAGCAGTCCAACAGTCCAAACAATCCTGTGGTAGCAACAATTTCAAAATACTGGCAACAGTGAAGCCCTTAATGTTTACATCCTGAGAATCATCATGTCTTAAGTAATCACAGGCAGCAATGTAGCAAGTGGAAGTTTGTTATTCATTTCCCATATGGTTTTCAACAAGTCTCTTAATTTTCCTCTGCTGCCAATTCTCCTTTGGAAAATGGGCAAAAACACTTCTCCATTTGCAGGAATAACACTAAGACATCCCATGTTGCTTAGACAAGCTGTGCTATATATACATGTGACCCGGTATTGTAAGGGCTGGTTTTATGCGGCCTAGTCAGCATGGGAAAATCTTAAGTGCACCTGGAAAGAGACTGGGGTGTAATTTCCAGAGATGGCTTATTGAATGACAGCTTCCCCTTCGGTCCAGTGAGAAATTTAATTTGCTGAGGACTCAACACAGGAAGCATTTGCCGATTAAAAATATGTCTAAACAGATGTTCTGCTTAGCCTGGAAGAAGGATCTTAATGCAACTGTCATTATTGGATTTTCTTGGATTACTACTATCTGGAATTGGAGTCCAAATAGAAGGATGTAATTATTTATTATGGCCAAGAGTCCTGTATTTGAAGAGGAGCTCAGGGACGTCTGAAAGGATTTAACATGCTGGGGGTTGAGTGGTGGGGGGAGATAAAGCCCATTTAAATTCTCTGGATCTGGGAGGGACTCTGCCTCTCCGGAACAGCAAAGTGGTCATTGCTATTTAATGTTCCATTTCCAGCTGAAGGCATGGCCATGTCACAGGCCAGGCCCTCTCAAGGAAGGAACTGCAATTTTTAGATCAGTTAACTGTTTGCTCCTACACTGGAAGTAAACACCATCTGCAAAATCTTCACGCTGTGGATGGTGGGCAGATTCACACCTTGCCTGGCACAATCCTGAAAGACTAAAGACCAGTCTGTTGGTATAAAGGAAGACTGTTGTTCTACACAATGGTTCTCAAACCTAGCTGCACATTAGAATCAACTGGGGAAGTTTTTAAAAAGTACTCACGCCTGACTTCCCACAGACTGCAACTCAGTTGGCCTAGAGTGGAGTCAAGGCATCTGCAGTCTTTAAAGTTCCCAACTGACAACAAAGTGCACAGAAATTTGGGAACTACTGAAAGTGAAAGATGGAAGTGAAGATTAAGAGGCTTGGAGGCAGAGGATTTAAACTCGGGGTCAATGTTGTCATTTGCTATCGGGGTGGCTTTAGACAAACTGCTTCTCTCTCAGCCTCGCTTCCAGTTGCGCGATAGCAGTGAGAGCACAGAGCCAGGCAGAATATTTCAAACATGTGCTGTGAGGAAGGGCACAGTGGGAGCTGTGATAAATAATTACTGGGAATGTCTGCATGTGGGACAGTTTAAAATGAGGAACTAGGGCTGGGGATTTAGCTCAGTGGTTCTGCTGCCTGCCTCGCAAGCACAAGGACCAGAGTTCAATCCCCAGTACCAAAAGAAAAAGACTGTTCAAAAATAAAATGAGGGGCTAAAGTCAGCCAGTCTTCACAGTTATACCCAAATACACTGACATAAGTAACATTCAGGGATTCCTGCACAGAGTGCTGTTTTGCACCTAAGTTTTGGGGATCCTTGTTCTCTAGTACAATCAGATTTTACTATTCTCCACTTTGGCACAAAGGCATTAGGGACTCTTTCTCTTTTAAGAATATGGTTCTGGAAATCTGGGTCTATCCAAGCAGTTCCAGCTTCATCCATGGAGCAGTTACACACTCCATTTCATTGATCCCATTATCAGCCCCCAGATGCATGCTGAGCTGTCCTCCCCAGGGGAGGGCTCATCTGACCAAAGTCTGTGGGGGAGGGGGCGTTGAGGGAGCAGTTCAGCAATTCACTGCTCCCAAGAGCTGCCAGCACAAATCCCCACCGTCAGGGCTGACGGGAGCCACACAATGCCAGGAAATAAACCTGCTGCTGAAACCAGCAGGCCAGGGGCTTTCCTCAGATCCTTTCTCTTGCTTGGGTGGACTCTTGTTCTGCAGTACGGGGGCAGAACTGGGGGGGTCGTGGAGCAGGTGCAATTAAAGAAGAATCTGGGATTGGCACAACTTATCCTTAATTCAAACAAAAGCAAGATCCACCCAGGCTGGTACCCAACTGAGTCCTAAAAGGACAGAATGAGAAGGATGGAGAGACTAGTTTGAACAGCCTGTCCTTTCCTCCTCACTTGTAGGGTCTCCTTCCTCTGGATTGCCCTGGGTGTTTACAGACCTGCGTATTTGCTGTGGAATGCAGAATGGAGGGCTTGGCCTAGCCTTTACATTCACTGTCCTCTTCAAACATGAAACCAGGGTCATGTGAGTCCACAGACTGTGGATCAAGCAAGCATCAGAGGTCTGTGTATGTGTAAAGGGGAGTATTAGCTTCATCTTCCTTACCAAGTCTGAGATCTCTCGTTGTAACACAGGTCCTGCAGACAACCCAATCAGAGGCAGAATTTTAATGGGCTGCTACAGCCTTATTCCTTCCTGTCCTCTATAATTGTGTTTCTGCGCAGCTGTTAAACAGCTATACGATCCCAGTCTAGAGGTAGATGATGTACTCTCAATGCTGCGTAACATAATTCTCGGAGGTGGACATGGGGAGGAAGGAATGGAAGGGCTATATTCACTGAGCACCTTTTAAATTCCAGACACATAGCTATGTGCTTTGTAAACATATTATTTCTAATTCTCTCCAAGCCTCATATAAAGAGTAGGATAACTCATCCGAAGTCATAGCTACTAAATGGCTGAGCCAGGATTTAAACCCAAGTGTGTCTGACTATTTCAGTTTATTTGGTTGAGTCATTTTATACCCTCAAAGTAGTAAATATCAAAAACTCTGACAATATTCATTGGTGGTAAGCAGATAAGATATACTGATAATCTCCAGACAGGGCCACCACCAAGTTCCCTCATCCCTGGGAATGAGAAGCTCGTGCTGATTCTCACATGCAGTTGACTCCATCTCCCTCTCCTTGAACCTGGGATGGCCTTTTCATTTGTTGTGAATTGTGTCAAAGCAGTATTCTTGAGTTCTGAATCCAGGCCTTAAAAAGATCACCATATTCTGATCCCTCCTTCTGTAAAGACACCATGCTGTAGAAAGTCTCAGGCTGGACAAGGGAATAGGGACAAGGGCCACTTGGAGGCTCACTGGGGTACCAGGGACGAAAGCTTTTCAGGACTTTGCAGCCCCATCCAACTGCTAGATGAGCGCAGTCAAGTGAGTGACTCCAAAAAGCTACCCCACTGAGCCCAGTCAGCCCACAGAATCATGAAAGACAACAAATCATTGTGTGAAGTCAGTAGGTTAATGGTGGTTTTATGCAATAATAAATGACATAAATAGGAAAGAGGAAAAGGGTGTGGCATCTTGGTAACCTGATGGGAAACCTCTCTGTTTCCCTCCCCGAACTCTGTGTTCCATTTTTACCACTCAGTGGTGGTAATATGTGGCTAAATGAAGTGTCCCAGAGTTTCCCCAAAATCCAGGGGAAAATTTGTAAGTCAAAATTTTCATCCTGAAAATTTATAAATCAAAATACCCACAAATAAGCAAATATAGTCTTCAAAGGGGTCCCTGCACATGGTCCCAACTGTAACAGCTCGGCACAAATGCAGGTTTCCCAGATGGTAGAGGAGCAGGGTGGGAGAGGGGAAGGCCAAGAATCTGCCTCTCTGTTAAAGAAGTCAACTAGATAGGATAGGGATCAGCAACCCATTAAGAAAATGAGTAAAAGATACAAAGAAGCAAGTCCCAGAGTACAGACTCAAACCACTGGCAAATGTAGGAAAAGATGCTCACACCCATCCACAGTGAGAGTAATACAAAGTAGGTAATAAAAAGCTATTGTTTACCAATCATACTTAGTGAGCATCCAGGGAAGGGATACATTCATAAACTGCCATGAAAATGCAGATTGTTACACTTGTAAATGTGTAATCTAGCAACATCTGTTAAAAACACACTCAGTGTGTAATGATAAATGTTCAGGAACGTTTACTGCAGGCATTGGTCATGCCAGCAAAAACTGGAAATAAGGTGAATACAACCGCTAAGGGAACGGCTGACTAAATTACGGCTCATCCATACCAGGAATGTTTTACAGCTATTAAAAAGAACAAATTTTTATAACAAGTACCTTGGAGGGATTTTCCATGACATAATAATGAGAAAAGCATGATACATTTAAAAATGTGTATCAAATATGATCCTTATTTTTTAAAAACAATGGCAAAGTCTAAAATCTATGTGTATGTTTATATGTATACTTACATTTGCGTATCTCTACATCAGTGCATATGGCAATGTAGGTGCATGGAAAAAAATGTGGGAAGGTGCATACAAAGTCATTAGCACACATTACCCAGAAGAGAGTAGAGAGGTGATTATGTTGAGAAAAAAAGAGGAGGAGGCTGGAGATTTAGCTCAGAGGCACCGCACTTGCCTTGCAAGTGCAAGGCCATGAGATGATCCCTGGTACCAAGAAAAAAAAAAAGAAGAAGGAAATAGCCAAATAAAAGGAAAAAAGGCACCACTAAGAAATAGTATAAGACGATATTGTCACTTGTATGCATTTATATAACTCTGTGTAAAATTGTTTATGCAAAAAATATTAATGCAAAAAACACAGACTAAAGAAAATAATGATTTCTATCTTATTCCTACAAAGGCATCCTGAATCGGAGGATTCTAGCACTTTAAAATTATTCTTGTGTTCTGCAATTAACCTTATGTAGAAGAAATGCTGCCGCCCATCACAAGCTCTAATTCCTGCAGGATCGACCCTGTAGGAGGCTCTTTACGACTTCTCCAAAAATGAGATGCTTCCAGTGAAGCCCCCAAGACTGGCAGACTTCGCTCAGGTCTGCACCTTGCGTACAGGTGGGCTGTGGGGGTACTGCGAGGCAGGCCCCGGGCCAACAGGTGGCTGCTCACCTGCCCCTCCCTTGGCAGCCCACAAGACCCCTGGTCCCCCAACCCCACAGGGCCCCACAGTTTTCCTTCCATGCCTCTCAGACCCGCTCATTCCTGAGACCCCCAGTTCACCACACCTCCTCATGTTTCCTCCCAGGCCTCTGGGAATTTCAACTCACAAGCCAAACTCAAGAAAGAACGCAGAGTGTAACTGAAGGCCTTGCAGTCCTTGTGCTCCCTTCCATCCCTCTCTCGGGCGGCAGCCAGCCTTCTCCCCTGGGGGAGCACACCCTCGTGCCCAGGCTGCAGAGCTTTGCATCCTTTCAGCTGTTGCCATAATTGGAGGTTCTGGAAGAGCTGTCCAAAGCCGGAGACTGGGGAAGGGGCAACAGAGAGAGACTAACGTGTGTGTCCAGGTCTCCTCTGGCGGTGATGAAAAACTGTGACAAAGTGGGGGTGGTCACACGGCATTGTGAATGTACTTAAAGCACCTACTGCATACACTTTAAAACAGGAAATCTTAGGTTATCTGTATTTTGCCACAATTAAAAAGAATAAAACAAAAGGTAGGCACCCAGAGACCTGGTGGGCTTCACATACATTACCCTTTCTAGCTTGGTGGCTGCTGGTATTCAAGGCAGTGGTGTTCGGCCAGTTCTCGGATGGCTGCTCCCTGAGTCCACCTAAACACACAGAGATAAAAGAAAGGGGAGGGCACCTCAGCCTTCTGTGCACCACCATCAAGGATGAGGCAGCAAACGTGGTCCTCAGCAATGATTTCTTCAACAGAGGTTTGTGTGCTGAGCTCACATACAGCACCGCACACCCCATGCTAGGACAAAAAAAGAATTTGCTTTCTACAACCACACATCTCCTTCACAAATCAATAAAGTACTATGTCCGATCAGCTCAACAGCACTTAGAATCGAGTTTACGAAGTTAACAGGCAAACCTCAAGTCAATTTCCTCACCTCACCTCCATAAGAAAGATTCAATATATAGAGGACACACACACACACACACACACACACACAGAGGGAGGGATGGAGGGAGGGCACTCTCAGGCCTGGGGCTCATGAGGTAGGAGGCAGTGCTGCTGCTGGACGTGACAGGCTCTGTCTGCTCCCGTCTGCTCCTGTCTGTCTGCTCCTGCATTCTGGGCATTCCCTAGGCATGCCAGTTTTCTTTTCAGGGACAGCCTCCCTTCAGAAACTCCTGTGTTTACCTTATGTATTTAACTGTAGACACTGTATGCACTAAGACTCACAGTACAGCTAGTACGTGTTTGCTAGTAGCCATCATCTGCATACCACACTACCATTCATCTCCACCAGGAAGATGTCAATCTGCAAGCATTTATGAGTCCTATTGCCTGCCGACTACAATTCCAGGCACCACGAGCCCAGCCATGACAAAGACAGTAAGGCTCTTGTCCTCAAGAAGTGTACATTTAGAATGGGGAGATGGTCAATAAACAGGGGATGAAAATCATGAATAAGATAATTAAAGCTTCAGAAAATGCTCTAAAGAAGATCAAATTCCGCGCAGAATGTGATTGGAGCCGGGCATGGTGGTGCACGCCTGTAATCCCAGCCCTCGGGAGGCTGAGGCAGGAGGATCACTGCGAGTTCAAGACAAGCTTGGACTACACAGTGAGTTCCAGGTCAGTCTCCACTACATAGTGAGACCCTGTCTCAAAAAACCAAAACCAAAACAAAAAAAACCAACAGAAAGTGATTGGAAGAGTGATTGTGTGGTGGTTGGAGAAGGAGCTCTGGGCAGGCAACATAGGGGTTGAAATGAGGCAAGCAAGATGTTTCCACATAGAAATCTGGGCCACAGCATCCTCCGCGGAGGAAGGGTGGATAAAGAATGTGGATCTGGAGTGAACCTGCCATGTGGAGGGGCAGCTGGCAGTGGACCAGGGGGTAAGGTTAGATAGGGAAGGAGTCTGATTCCACAGGGCCGCGCCGCTCATGCTGTGACCTTTCTGACTTCTTTTCTCCTCATCACACAGACCCGCAGAGATTTTAAAACTGAAGACAAATGGGTGTTTATGTTTTACCAAGATTGCTCTGGGGTACAGGAGGCGAGATGGAAGGCAGATCTTCAGCTAGGATCCTTGTCCTGGGCTGGTGAGAGACGACACTGGTGCAGAACAGACACCGTAGGAGAGATGCTGGACGCCTGTCATGTCAGGGATACAGTTGGCAGCAGAGCTAACAGGTAGAGCTGGTGGATTCGATGTGTGGGATGAGAAAGGCAACTGGTGGGAAGGGGCACAGCAGATCTGTGCGCAGGAGAGACAACTGCATACATGAAACCACATCAAAGTCTCCGAAGGACATTTTATTTACAAACAAAAATTCTTTCTTACATTTGTTTAGAAACTTGCAGCTTACAAAGCAGTTTTCCCATATCCCCTTAGACCATGAAGTAGATGAAGTGTAACCCCTGTTAGAGTCTCCAGATGCAAGACTCAGGTGCAAGATAATTAGCCTGGGTTGCTCGACCCAGAAAGGGAGCTGAGGGCCCAGCTTCCTGCTGCACCACAGCTACTGGGCCTCAATGCCACAGGTCCAGGGCGCCATTGGAGGCAGCCATGTGGTGCCCCCCACAGTAACTCCTGACAGCAAGCCACCTCTTTCCCTCTCATGATTTTGGCTTCAGCGGGAGCTGCAGCTGCTGGGCCTCCTGGAGAAAAAGGAGCCCCGAACACCAGGCGGGGACAGGAGGCCCTGCGCTGCATCCTGCTTGTTCTGTTGCCTTTCTGGCCAACTCAGAATCCACTTACACACTCCCTGCAGCTGCGGGAGACTTAGCTGCCAGCTCCTGGCCCTGGGGGATTCTTCCAGTTGCCATATCATTTCCTCTCGGGCTAAAGGTCAGGGGAAATCCTAACAGTATGAAGTCGGTCTCCAGCAGAGGAATGTGCCATCTGCAGAGGGAAGCCAGCCACAGGGGGCTTTGGGCCCAGTTGACCCTACGCTTGACCATGCAACTATGGAGAACGTGGGCATTAGCATCTTTCATCTGTCAAATGGGCTGTCGCAAGGACCAAATGAGGTAATGGGTTTATTTAAGCATTTGTTCATTCAACAAATATTTATCTAACACCTGCTACATGCCAAACGTTGTTTCTGCTGCTCAGGATACAACACTGAAGAAACTCTATCCTGACCTCATGGAAATTATATTCTGATGGAGGGGAAGGGAGAATATGATAAAAAAAAA